>NC_083239.1:48263510-48398510 GCF_032191835.1 Heteronotia binoei | reverse complement strand
CCTTCTTTTGGGGCTCATAGAATTGGACCCCCTGGTCCAATCCTTTTGAAACTTGAAGGATATTTTGTGGAGAGCCACTGGATGCTATGCTGAAAATATGGTGCTTCTACCTCAAAAAACAGCCCCCCCAGAGCCTCAGATACCCGCAGATCAATTCTCCATTATTTCCTACGGGAATCAGTCTCCATAGGGAATAATAGAGTTCTCAGCAGACAATTCCCTCCCCTCCCCCCGCTTTCTGATGACCCTGAAGCGGGGGAAGGGCCTCCAAACTGGGTGGGGGGGTATCCCCTGCCCCCACCTGGGGATTAGCAATCCTATTTCTCACCGTAAACTTGGCACAGGACTTTTGAGGGAAAACAAAGTGCCTATAAGAGACAGTAGGAAGCAGATTCCAATCCAAACAATGTCTAAAAGGCAATGATTAGAGAGAGAGAGAGAGTCTCTGAGTTTTACATTTTTTTGTCTTAATAACATTTTTTAAAGGCTTTCTCTTAAAATTGAAATCCGTTCCGCTTTCATCTTTTATTAGGGGCAACCGAAAGGATGCATAACAGTGTCAAAA
Organism: Heteronotia binoei; assembly: GCF_032191835.1. Lineage (NCBI taxonomy): Eukaryota > Metazoa > Chordata > Lepidosauria > Squamata > Gekkonidae > Heteronotia > Heteronotia binoei. Next base: position 48,397,945 of record NC_083239.1, on the reverse strand, counting down.
CGGCTTCCAGTCGACAGAGGGCAGCAGTGTCTTGGTTTTTAAAAAAAAGCTGGACTCTAATGTCAGGTTTGTGTTGGCTAAAGATGGAGTTCAAATAAGTTGGCGAGTTTTTCCGGGAAATGGTTTCAAGAAGTTGTTAGTTGATGCTTTGCTACCATGGGACCAAGAGAAGTTCATTTTTCTTTCCTGTGGAGTCGCTTATACTTTATTTGTGAGTGGGCAGAGGCTAGGGTTGCCAGCCTCCAGGGAGTATAGCAAAACTATAGGATTTTAGCATTTGTTGTTGTTCAGTCACAGTCGAGTCCAACTCTTTGTGACGCCATGGACAAAGTCACGCCAGGCCCTCCTGTCTTCCACCATCCTCTGAAGTCTGCTCAAATTCGTGTTTGTTACATCAATAACACTGTCCAGCCATCTCATCTTTTGCCGTCCCCTTCTTCTTTTGCCTTTTGTCTTTCCTAGCATCAGGATCTTCTCCAGGGAGTGCTCCCTTCTCATTGGGTGGCCAAAGTATTTGAGATTCAGGTTCAGCATCTGACCTTCCAGGGAACAGTCGGGGTTGATTTCCCTTAGGACTGACTGATTTGATCTTCTTGCAGTCCAAGGGACTCTCTTCTCCAGCACCACATCTCAAAAGCATCTATTCTTCTGCGCTCGGCCTTCCTTATGGTCCAGCTCTCACAGCCATACATTACTACTGGGAATACCATCGCTTTGACCATACGGACTTTTGTTGGCAGGGTGATGTCTTTGCCTTTTATTATACTGCCCAGGTTCGCCATAGCTGTCCTCCCAAGGAGCAAACGTCTTTTAATTTAATGGCTACAGTCGCCATCTGCAGTGATCTTGGATCCCAGAAATGTGAAGTCTGTCACTACTTCCATGTCTTCCCCTTCTATTTGCCAAGGTGTGATGGGGCCAGATGTCATGATCTTAGTTTTTTTGATGTTGAGTTTCAAGCCTACTTTTGTGCTCTCCTCTTTCACCCTCAACATGAGGTTCTTTAGGTCCTCCTCACTTTCTGCCATTAGAGTAGTGTCATCTGCATATCTGAGGTTGTTGATGTTTTTCCCGGCAATCTTAATTCCGGCATGTGCTTCATCCAGGCCAGCGTTCCGCATGATGTACTCTGCATATAAATTAAATAAGCAGGGTGACAATATACATCCTTGTCGAACTCCTTTTTCTATTCTAAACCAATCAGTTGTTCCATATCCCATTCTGATAGTTGCTTCTTGACCCTTATCCAGGTTTCTCAGGAGACATGTGAGGTGGTCTGGTACTTCTATCTCTTTAAGGACTTGCCACAGTTTGTTGTGATCCACACAATCAAAGGCTTTAGCATAGTCAATGAAGCAGAAATAGACATTTTTCTGATACTCCCGTGCTTTCTCCATAATCCATTGAATGTTGGCAATTTGATCTCTAGTTCCTCTACCTCTCCGAAACCCAGCTCGAACTTCTGGTAGTTCCCGATCTACATACTGCTGAAGCCTAGCTTGTAAGATCTTTAATATGACTTTGCTGGCATGTGAAATGAGTGCAATGGTGCAATAGTTTGATCATTCCTTGGCATTACCCTTCTTTGGGATTGGAATATAAACTGATCTTTTCCAATACTGTGGCCACTGTTGTGTTTTCCAAATTTATTGACATAGTGTGTGCATCACTTTAACAGCAACATCTTTTAGGACTTTGAATAGCTCAACTGGGATATCATCTCCGCTTGTAATGCTTTCTAAAGCCCATTTAACTTCACACTCCAGGATGTCTGGCTCAAGGTCATCAATTTCAGTGTCATGGCTGTCCGGGACATTGAGATCCTTCTTGTATAATTCTTCTGTGTATTCTTGCCACCTCTTCCTGATCTCTTCTGCTTCTGTTAGGTCCCTATCATTTTTGTCCTTTATCATGGCCATCTTTGCACGAAACATTCCCTTGATTTCTCCAAATTTCTTGAAGAGATCTCTTATCTTTCCCATTCTGTTATTTTCCTCTATTGCTTTGCATTGTTCCTTCAGGAAGGCCTCCTTATCTTTCCTTGCTGTTCTCTGGAAATCTGCATTCAGTTGGGTGACTCTTTCCTTTACAAATATCTGGCCAAGGCATTTCATCAGCAGTCAACTTTCTCAACCTCTCCAGCTAAGCAGGCGAGTACACAAAAAAAGCATACTGCTGCCTTAGTTCACACGGGATCCAAAAGCAAGAACCAAAGCCCTATGATATCTTTTATTATCTTTATTAATTTATTTAATTGGATTTATATCCCGCCCTCCCCGCTGAAGCAGGCTCAGGGTGGCTCACAATACGTGGCAAACATTAAAACATTTACATTAAAAGCATTAAAACCGGTTTAAGAACAAATTGATGCTAGTTTCAGTACAGATTAAGAAGGCATTATGAGAGCCAGCCACATTGACCTGAAATGCGTGGGTTTTCGGCCTCCTTATCCTTTTTTTTCCACACTGTTACAGAGGGTTGCCAACCTCCAGGTGGCAGCTGGAGCTTCTGCTATGACAACTGATTTCTAGGCAATAGAGATAAATTCCCTTGGAGAAAATGGCCGCTTTGGAAAGTGGACTCTATGGCATTAGACCCTGCTGAAGTCCCTTCTCTTGCCAAACTGCTCATGCCTCAGGCTCCACCCCCAAAATCTCCAGGTATTTCCCAACCCAGAGGTGGACATTCCACTGGGCCCTGATTTAACCCTTCCTACGGCTATTAGATCCCCTTCTTTGTTGCCCTCATTTTGGGCAGGAGCCTCACAGGAGTGGAGCTCTGGACCCTCTAAATTTTATTATGCTCTTTCTTTCTTCACCACGCCCCCACCCCCCAAAAAAATACTTGCTTCTGGGCTCCGTTGTTCAAACCCCCCGTGAGACTTTTGCTGAACTCTTAATATTTGACAAACTTTCTAATATTTTTCCCCACAGAAAAGTGGGGAAATAACCAAAACAGATAAAGCAGACAGATGGAAATCTTCCTCACGCCACTGTGGCCATATAGGAGAAAGTCGTTTAAAAAGTATTACGGGCGGAAGGTTTTATTATGACCATCAGCACCAGGACTGGATCGACATGTTTTTTGAAAAGACGGGGGGGCAAAATTTAAAAATGCCACCCCCTTATGGCCCATTCTATCTTATGGGCCCATAGAATAGCATGGACTGCATACCTGATTTGGTGCTCCCCCTCCAAGCGCCCCCTCTGCTCCCCCCTAGATCTGGGGGGGGGGGAGAATGGGATGGCATGGCACGGCAGCAGGGAGGAGGGCAGGGGCGGGGAGGGCAGCGCGAACGGCGCGGGGGGAACAGCGGGGCGCGAACGGCAGTGGAGGTGTGCAGGGGACGGCAGCGGGTGCAGGGAGAAGGACGGGGTGGGTGCGGGGAGGGCAGCACAAACGGCACAGGAGAACAGCGGAGCAGGGATGGCAGCGGGTGTGCGGAAGCAGCCGCCTACTTGGCTGCCCAAGGCGGCTGCCTATTTGGCTTACTCCCATGTGCCGGCCCTGGGGGTGGGTGGCATATGCAGATGAGTTGTGCTAATGAGCTCTGACACCTCTTTTTCTGCAAAATGACCCCTGCTTCAGTGGCTACTTAAGAGCATCCAAGCCCTGGTTTCTGGTTCACGGTGTTACCGCAAAAATGAACACCTAGTGTAAGCCCAAGGCATATGCCACCAGAGTTATTGACAGGGACGGTGATTGTAGGACGTCTTGGATAAATCTCCTGGCCGGGCCACCCAGTGGGGCTACCAGCTCCAGGCTGGGAAACTCTTGCAGATTTGGGGGGCAGAGCCTGGGAGGGGAGGGTCTGGACATGAGGGGGACCCCAGCAGGGGATAATGCCACAGCGTCCATCCACCAAAGCGGCCATTTTCTATAGGGGAACTGATCTCTATTGTCTGGTAATCACTCGTAACAGCGGGAGATCTCCAGACCCTACGTGGAGGTTTGGCAACCAGTGAGACCCACAGCTAGAAGTGGCGAGGAGGAGAAGCTAAGCCTCCGTGTATACTGTCTAGATACTACTAATAATTTCTTGATCAAGTACAGACAAGAGAAATAGAAGAATCTTAAATGCCTGTTATTAAATCGCAATATGCATTCACACAAAAATACCAACAGGACAGTAGAATTTAAAGGGAAGGGAAGGGAAGGGAAGGAAGGGAAGGAAAGGTCCCCTGTGCAAGCACCAGTCGTTTCTGACTCTGGGGTGACGTTGCTTTCACAACGTTTTCACGGCAGACTTTTGACGGGGTGGTTTGCCATTGCCTTCCCCAGTCATCTACACATTCCCCCCAGCAAGCCGGGTACTGATTTGACCAACCTCGGAAGGATGGAAGGCTGAGTCAACCTCGAGCCGGCTACCTGAAAACCCAGCTTCCACCAGGGATCGAACTCAGGTCGTGAGCAGAGCTTAGGAAAAGGGAAAGCAACAGTCAATTCTCATACAGTTCACAATTCAACAGGTGAGTCCAGTTCCTTCTCTTTCCAGGTTGACTGTTCGCTTCTCCCACTTTATGTGGATATTAAGACGGACTTCAGAACGCAGAAGAATATGCTCCAGTCCGAAAGACTCTTACGCTTTCCATCAAGGTTAAGTTTAGTTTAGTTTATTTGATTTGTATCCCAACCTCCCCACCGAAGCAGGCTCAGAGCTGCTCACAACATGCATTAAGAATTGAATTGAAACCTTGACGGGAAGTGTAAGAGTTTGAAACACTGGATCATCTGGAAGTGTACTGACATGTATTAAAGCTTGCATAAAGCTCTTTTGGGTGAAAGCGAGGTCTAAACATCCCCAGAGGCCCGTTTAGCTTGCACAGCCTGTACAGAGAATAGAGTTGCCAAGTCCAATTCAAGAAATATCTGGGGACTTTGGGGGTGGAGCCAGGAGACTTTGGGGGTGGAGCCGAGATCAAGGCCGTGACAAGCATAATTGAGCTCCAAAGGGAGTTCTGGCCATCACATTTAAAGGGACGGCACACCTTTTCAATTCCTTCCTTCCATAGGAAATAATGAAAGATAGGGGCACCTTCTTTTCGGCTCATAGAATTGGACCCCCTGGTCCAATCTTTTTGAAACTTGGGAGGTATTTTGGGGAGAGGCACTAGATGCTATACTGAAAATTTGGTGTCTCTACCCCAAAAAACAGCCCTCCCCAGAGACCTGCGGATCAATTCTCCATGATTTTCTATGGGAATAAATCTCCATAGGGAATAACAGAGTCCCCAGCAGCCATTTCACTCCCCTCCCCCCGCTTTCTGATGACCCTGAAGCAGGGGGAGGGCCTCCAAACCGGGGGATCCCCTGCCCCCACCTGGGGATTGGCAACCCTTACAGAGAATATTGGAAATTATTTGCACATTGAAGAACCTTCTTTCGAAATCTACTGTTCCGTTGGTATTTTTGTATGAATGCATATTGTGATTTAATAATAGGTGTTTTAAGATTTTTCTCTTTCTGTTGTCTGTACTTGATTAAGAAATTCTTATTAGTAGTATCTTGACCAGGGGTGTCGGACTCATTTGTTATTTTTTTTTTAATATATATATATATATATTTATGTCTATTTATATTTTCTATATTTTTATAGCAGAGGAATAATAAAGCTTAACAATGCTAGAGGACTCATTTGTTATGAGGGCTGGATCTGACCTAAATGAGACCTTGCCAGGCCGAATTGGGCCATGGGTGTACCTATTTAAGATTAGGTAGCAGGGCTATAAACTTTTTAAAGGACACAAACATGACTTTAAAAAAAAATTTAAAATAAAGCATGCTTAAAACATTAGCACTTGTTGGTCTTAAAGCTGCTTTCTTTGTATCTCTCCCATGGGATCCAGGGAACTGGGCAAAGGAAGCTCTGGCTCTTTCCCTCCCTCCCTCCCCAGGGGACCAAGAGGGGGAGGAACTTCAACCAATAGAGAAAATAGAGGTTTTGCTCTATATCTCCTGTGCGATTGAGCAAGCCTTGCAAAGCAAGCTGAGATGCAGAAGGAAGCGAGAGAGAGAGGGAGAAGGAAGCAGACAAGAGCCAGTTGCTTGGGGGCCTGATAGGAGCCCTCCAGGGGCTTGATTCAGCCCCTGGGCCGCATGATTGACATCCCTGATCTAGACAGTATACACGGAGGGTTAGCTTCTCTCCTTGCCCCACCTGGAGGTTGGCAACCATACATAATTGGTTATTGGTCTTGTATTTTTAATCACTCCAGGGGATGTTTCGACACCCGATTTTGGTCTGCCTTTGCCTCAAGGGTAGCAATTGAAAGAGGCAGGCAGCTCCTTTGAAAGTCAAGTTCAAGGAAGGCTTGCTTCACCCATCCCTGTTTCTTTGGCATTTTGCTTGGGGGGCTTATTTGCTTCCTTCCTGGGCTTCCCTCCCTCCCCCGCATACCAGCCGCACCACCTGAGGTTAGGAAGTCGAGGTTTTTAATTACAGCCTCCGATCAGGCTGGCCTTTAACCCCAGGGCGGGATTTGAATTAACGTCTTAATGTTTCACGAACGGCACCATGTGACGCGCGATGCGGCCCTGGTGCATGCCAAAGGAAACATCTAGAGCTCTATTTCCTCTCTGCGTTCGAGGAAGGAAGGGAGGTTTGAAGGCGTGTGAGCTCAGGAGTTCATTTTTATTCTATATAGATATGCATATTGTAAAGCAGGGGTGTCAAACTCATTTCTTATGAGGGGCGGGTCTGACAAAAATGAGACCTTATTGGGCTGAGCCATGTCGGGCCAGGCCATGTACCTATTTAAGTTTAGGTAGCAGAGATATAAACTTTTGAAAGAACACAGACAAACACGATTAAAAAAAACCACCTTAAAATAAAACATGCTTAAAACATTAGCCATTTGTTGGTCTGAAAGGTGCTTTCTTTGTATTTCTCCCACGGGATCCAGGGAACTGGGCAAAGGAAGCTCTGGCTCTTTCCCTCCCTCCCCAGGAGACCAGGAGGGGGAGGAGCCTCAACCAATGGAGAAAATCGAGGCTTTGCTCTGTAGCTCCTGTGCGATTGTGCAAGCCTGGCAAAGCAAGTGAAGATGTAGAAGGAAGCAAGAGAGAGGGAGACGGAAGCAGATGACAGCCAGTTGCTCGGGGGTCTGATAGGAGCCCGCTGGGGACCTGATTCGGCCCCCCGAGCCGCATGTTTGACGCCCCTGTAATATAAAGATATATATATGATTTTGAGCCTGTATCTGTCATGAAACTCCACATCAGCCTCCAGGTGATTGCTAGAGATCTCTTAAAATTGCTGTTCAGGCAACAGAGCTCAATTCACCTGGAGAAACTGGCCATGTTCGAAGATAAGCCCATTGTAGTCCCTCCCCTTCCCAAACCTCACCCTCTTTAAGCTCCACCCTCCCCAAGATCCCCAAGTATTCCCCAGCCCCAGACCTGACGACCCTGATTTTGTGTGAGATAAAAGAGTTGCTAATAGAGAATTGATCTGCGGGTATCTGTGGCTCTGGAGGCGCTGTTTTATGAGGTAGAGGCACCAAATTTTCAGCATAGTGCCTGAGGCCTCTCCTCAAAACACCCTCCAAGTTCTAAAAAGATTGGAGCAGGGGGTCCAATTCTAGGAGCCCTCAAAGAAGGTGCCCCTATCCTTCATTATTTCTAACACGGGGATGGCATTTCAAAGGTGTGCGGTCCCTTTCAATGTGATGGCCAGAACTCCCTTTGGAGTTCAATGATGCTTGTCGCAACCTTGCTCCTGGCTCCACCCCCCAAAGTCTCCTGGCTCCACCCCCAAAGTCCCCAGAGATTTCTTGAACTGGACTTGGCAACCTTCCCCAGAGCTGACAGCCTTATGCTGGAACAGGGAAAGTCGTCCTCCAAAGAGGAATCTCTTTGTTGGTGAAAACGGCACTGAAGAATAAACGCCATCAAAGCATGCCACGGTTGAGGGCCACACTCTTCTGTCCTGTGTGCCTTCTCCTTCCCCTTCTACTCAGGGCCAGAAGAAGCTTTGGGCCTCTTAGCTCTTCCACAAAATTGCTCTGCACGCCCCAAGTCAGCAGTGGCAAGGCTGCTCTGTCCTCAGACAGCACTGAAGCAAGCTTTCCCCGATGCATTCCTTTCCACAGTCTGTTTTCATTTATCTAATGGAGGACAGAGATGCTATGCCAGATTCGGTGCTAGGACCACAGTAAACAGCTTGAAGTGTGTGTGTGTGTGTGTAGAGAATGTGTTCCTAACCCACACAGGGTTGTTGTCTTCCCTCTCCACTTTTGTTTCTTAAGAGGTGCCAACTTCAGTTTGGAGACCAGCTTGGAGACCCTCCCCCCGCTTCAGGGTCATCAGAAAGCGGGGGGGGGGGGGGGGGGGAGGGGAGGGAAATGTCTGCTGAGAACTCTGTTATTCCCTATGGAGATTTATTCCCATAGAAAACCATGGAGAATTGATCCACAGGTATCTGGGGCTCTGGGGGGGGGGGCTGTTTTTTGGCATAGAGGCACCAAATTTTCAGTATAGCATCTAGTGCATCTCCCCAAAATACCCACCAAGTTTCAAAAAGATTGGACCCGGGGGTCCAATTCTATGAGCCCCAAAAGAAGGTGCCCCTATCTTTCATTATTTCCTATGGAAGGAAGGAATTGAAAAGGTGTGCCGTCCCTTTCAATGTGATGGCCAGAACTCCCTTTGGAGTTCAATTATGCTTGTCACAGCCTTGATCTTGGCTCCACCCCTAATGTCTCCTGGCTCCACCCCCAAAGTCCCCAGATATTACTTGAATTGGACTTGGCAACCCTATTAGAAGGGTGGACTCTGGGGCATTGGACCATACTGAGGCCCCTCCCCTCTTCAAGCCCCGCCCTCTCCAGGCTCCACCCCAACGTCTCCAACTTTCCAACCCAGGCCAGACAATCCTGTGGTGTTTTAACAACATAATATGGATCATCAGAGCGCTAAATAATAACTGGAAATGCCAACGGACGTAGCGCTCAATAACAAGCAGTGAAATCGATATGCATCTTGGACCTTTTGTAGATTTTAAATGATGTATTTATGGTTTAACTGTTTGTTTGTTTTTAAATCGATGTCATTTCTACCTGTTGTTTAGCCGCCGCGAGCCCACCAGGGGAGGCTGGGATACAAATGTAATAAAATAAATAAAATAAATACTAGGACACAAATTGATCAGGTGACACTTTTCACAGCATGGGGATGGGGGCAGAGCATCAGCAGCTCACTGTGAGTCCAGGGTACCAACCTCCAGGTAGCCCCTGGAGATCCGCTGTTATAGTTATCTCCAGACGGTCAAAATCAGCTCCCCTGGAGAAAACGGCTGCTTTGGAGGGGGAACTCAAGAGCAGTGGTGGCCAAACTGTGGCTTGGGAGCCATGTGTGGCTCTTTGATACATATTGTGTGGCTCTTAAAGCCCCCACCACCCTGTTGGCTGGCTTGGAGAAGGCATTTGTTTCTTTAAACTATGTCTCCAAGCTATGTTCTAGCCAGTGGCTTGGAGAATGCATTTAAAGTTAAAGTTGCTTTATTTCCACCCCTCCCTCCTCCCATCTATCTATATGTCTTCCCTCCCTCCCTCCCTCCCTCCCTCCCTCCCTCCCTCCCTCCCTCCCTTCCTTCCTTCCTTCCTTCCTTCCTTCCTTCCTTCCTTCCTTCCTTCCTTCCTTCCTTCCTCCCTCCCTTCCTCCCTCCCTCCCTTCCTTCCTTCCTTCCTTCCTTCCTTCCTTCCTTCCTTCCTTCCTTCCTTCCTTCCTCCCTTCCTCCATCCCTCCCTCCCTCCCTCCCTTCCTTCCTTCCTTCCTTCCTCCCTTCCTCCCTCCCTTCCTTCCTCCCTTCCTCCCTCCCTCCCTCCCTCCCTCCCTCCCTTCCTCCCTCCCTCCCTCCCTCCCTCCCTTCCTTCCTTCCTCCCTCCCTTCCTCCCTCCCTCCCTTCCTCCCTCCCTCCCTTCCTTCCTTCCTCCCTTCCTTCCTCCCTCCCTTCCTTCCTCCCTTCCTTCCTCCCTTCCTTCCTCCCTTCCTTCCTCCCTCCCTCCCTCCCTTCCTTCCTTCCTTCCTTCCTTCCTTCCTTCCTCCCTTCCTTCCTCCCTTCCTTCCTCCCTTCCTTCCTCCCTCCCTCCCTCCCTCCTTCCCTCCCTCCCTTCCTTCCTTCCTTCCTTCCTCCCTTCCTTCCTCCCTTCCTTCCTCCCTTCTTTCCTCCCTCCCTCCCTTCCTTCCTTCCTTCCTTCCTTCCTCCCTCCCTCCCTCCCTTCCTTCCTCCCTTCCTTCCTTCCTCCCTTCCTTCCTTCCTCCCTTCCTTCCTTCCTCCCTTCCTTCCTCCCTCCCTCCCTTCCTTCCTCCCTCCCTCCCTCCCTCCCTCCCTTCCTTCCTCCCTTCCTTCCTCCCTCCCTCCCTCCCTCCCTCCCTTCCTCCCTCCCTCCCTCCCTCCCTCCCTTCCTCCCTCCCTCCCTCCCTCCCTTCCTCCCTCCCTCCCTTCCTCCCTCCCTTCCTCCCTCCCTTCCTCCCTTCCTTCCTCCCTTCCTTCCTCCCTTCCTCCCTCCCTCCCTCCCTCCCTTCCTTCCTTCCTTCCTTCCTCCCTCCCTCCCTCCCTCCCTCCCTTCCTTCCTCCCTTCCTCCCTCCCTTCCTTCCTCCCTCCCTCCCTCCCTTCCTTCCTTCCTCCCTCCCTTCCTCCCTTCCTCCCTTCCTCCCTCCCTCCCTCCCTCCCTCCCTTCCTTCCTTCCTTCCTTCCTTCCTTCCTTCCTTCCTTCCCCGTCCCCTTCCCTCCCTCCCTTCATTTTGTGACTCTCAAACATCTGACATTTATTCTACGTGGCTCTTCCATTAAGCAAGTGTGGCCACCCGTGCTCTAGAGTGTTCTAGCCTGCTGAGGCCCCTCCCCTCCCCAAACTCTGCCTTCCCCAGGCCGTACCCACAAAATCTCTTGGTATTTCTCAAATGGTAACTCTAATAGACCCAGCGTGATGTAGGGTGAAGTGTTGGACTAGAATATGGGAGACGGGGGCTCGAATTCCCACTCTGTCATGGGAGCCTTGGGTCAGTCACAACCTCTCCATCTCACCTCCCTCACAGGGTTGTTGTGAGGTAAAACAGGAGAGGAGAATAATGTCAGCTACTTTGGGGCTAGCATTGGGGAGAAAAGTGAGATATCAATAAAGTAAATATATATGAATAAGGGAAATGATCTTTTTTCACTCATTATTTTTTACAGTCTAGCCTATGAAACGCAGGAGGAGGAGGAGAATGAAAATGAGAAGAAAAAGTGAAGATTTATACCCCACCCTTCTCTCTGAATCAGAGACTCAGAGCGACTTACAATCTGCTATATCTTCTCCCCCCCACAGCAGACTTCCTGAGAGGTGGGTGGTGCTGAGAGAGCTCCCACAGAAGCCTAGAGAGGTTGTCCTTGAAAGGGCAGACTCTTATCTGGGAGAATTGGGTTTGATTCCCCACTCCTCCACTTACAGCTGCTGGAATGGCCTTGGGTCAGCCATAGCTATCGCAGGAGTTGTCCTTGAAAGGGTAGCTTCTGGGAGTGCTCTCTCTGCCCCACCCACCTCACAGGGTGTGTGTTGTGAGGGGAGAAGATATAGGAGATTGTAAGCCACTCTGAGTCTCTGATTCAGAGGGAAGGCGGGGTATAAACCTGCATTCTTCTTCCTCCTCCCCGTCTACCTTATCCATTGAATAGTAGGCACAGCTGCATAACAATCCCTGGATGAGCTCTACCACCTATTTTTCTACAAAATGACTCCTGTCCATAAAAATAACAACAGTAAATAAAACATTACAGCCCCAGCAAGAGCATTAGAAATAGTCTTAAAAACTTATAGAACCTTAAGACAAGTCTCCTAAAAGGTTTCACAGGCTAGAAGCGGACTGGAAAAATAACGAAGTGAAAGATCTTCTCCCATAAAATTAAAAAAAAAACCTGGGTAGAAAGAAATGTTTAGCCTGATACCTTGAGTGGAAGGATGTGCCACAAAGCCAGGAGCTAGAGTTGCCAATCCCCAGGTGGGGGCAGGGGATCCCCCGGTTTGGAGGCCCTCCCCTTGCTTCAGGGTCATCAGAAAGAGGAGGGGAGGGAAATGTCTTCTGGACACTCCGTTATTCCCCATGCAGACTGATTCCTGTAGTGTATAATGGAGAATGGGTCCGTGGGTATCTGGGGCTCTGGGGGGGGGGGGCTGTCTTTTGAGATAGAGGCCCCAAATTCGCAGCATAGCATCTGGTGCCTCTTTCCAAAATACCCTCCAAGTTTCAAAAAGATTGGACCAGGGGGTCCAATTCTATGTGCCCCAAAAGAAGGTGCCCCTATCTTTCATTATTTCCTATGGAAGGAAGGCATTTAAAAAGGTGTGTGGTCCCTTGAAATGTGATGGCCAGAACTCCCTTCAGAGTTCAATCATGCTTGTCACACCCATGCTCCTGGCTCCACCCCCAAAGTCCCCTGGCTCCACCCCCAAAGTCCCCAGATATTTCTTGAATTGGACTTGGCAACCCTACCAGGAGCCACCAGGGGGAAGGCCCTGTTTGTGTGACCACTTGCCTCGCATCTGTAGGCAGGGGCACAGAAAACTTAACTGGTGGATCTTAACTGGTGGACCAAACAGCAGAGAAGGAGAAAGCCCTTCAAGTATCCCAGCCCTGAGCCATTTAGGACCTTAACAGTTCAATCCAGTGCTTATAAACTGTGCCTAATATCAGGGTCGGTGTTAGGGTTTTTGGTGCCCTAGGCAGGCTGCCCACTAGTGCTCCCCCCCACCCCGCTCTGAAATTTGAAAAACAGAGAATTGTAGGAGAAATAAAGAAACTTGAAACTATTTACATTTTTAATTAAATTTTTTATTTTAAATTTAATTGTTTTTTAAAAATCGTGAGACAGTGACAGTTGTGCTCAGTGACAGCAATGCGGATCCTGTGAATTTAGGGGGAGGTATTTGTGAATGTTCTCCTTGGGGGGACAGCTATGGCAAACCTAGGCAGTATAATAGCCTGCTTCGGCGGGGAGGGCGGGATATAAATTAAAAATTATTATTAATAAAAAGTAGAGACATCAGCCTGCCAACAAAAGGCTGTATAGTCAAACCGATGGTATTCCCAGTAGTAATGTATGGCTGTGAGAAGCTGGACCATAAGGAAGGCCGAGCGCAGAAGAATAGATGCTTTTGAGCTGTGGTGCTGGAGAAGAATCTTGTGAGTCCCTTGGGCTGCAAGAAGATCCAATCCGTCAGTCCTAAAGGAAGTCAACCCAGACTGTTGCTTGGAAGGTCAGATGCTGAACCTGAAGCTCAAATACTTTGGCCACCAAATAAGAAGGGAGCACTCACTGGAGAAGAATCTTGAGAGTCCCTTGGACTTCAAGAAGATCGAATCAGTCGGTCCTAAGGGAAATCAACCCAGACTGTTCCCTGAAGGCAAGATGCTGAAGTGCAAATACTTTGGCCACCAAATGAGAAGGGAGCACTCCCTGGAGAAGCCCCTGATGCTGGGAAAGACAGAAGGCAAAAGAAGAAGGGGACGGCAAAAGATGAGATGGCTGGACAGCATTACTGATGTAACTAACATGAATTTGAGCAGACTTCGTAGGATGGTGGAAGACAGGAGGGCCTGGCGTGACTTTGTCCATGGGGTCGCAAAGAGTCGGAATCGACTGTGTGACTGAACAACAATTTGTGAAATTCCCGCATTGTGCAGGGGGTTGGACTAGATGACCCTGGAGGTCCCTTCCAGCTCTATGATTCTATTATAGTGGCAGCCAACTCCATGGCACTCTGCCCTACTGAAGTGCCTCATTTTGGGCACCACATTTTAAGAAGGATATCGATAAGCTGGAACGGATCCAGAGGAGAGTGATGAAGATGGCAAGGGGTCTGGAGACCAAGTCCTATGAGGAAAGGTTGAAGGAAATGGGGATGTTTAGCCTGGAGAGGAGGTGGCTGAGAGGTGATAGGATCACCATCAAGTACTTGAAGGGCCGTCATGTAGAGGAGGGTGTGGAATTGTTTTCTGTGGCCCCGGAAGATAGGACCAGAACCAACGAGTTGAAATTAAATCAGAAGAGTTTCCGGCTCAACAATAGGAAGAACTTCCTGACCGTTACAGCGGTTCCTCAGTGAAACAGACTTCCTTGGGAGGTGGTGGGCTCTCCTTGGAGGTTTTTAAACAGAGGCTAGATGGCCATCTGACAGCAATGGCGATCCTGTGAACTGAGGAGGAGGTATTGTGAGTTTCCTACATTGTGCAGGGGGTTGGGCTAGATGACTCTGGAGGTCCCTTCCAACTCTAGGATTCAGCCCCAAATCTTCAGAAGTTTCCTGACCTGGAGTTGGCAACTGTCATCCCCGGCCCGCTGTCGTTCACCTCCCTCATTCCCAAAACAGCAGGAAGCTCAGTGTGACGCAGTAGCACCAGCTCAGTGGACCCAGGAGGACCTGTTTCCTAAGTCTGAGCCGTGGGTGAGCGTCCTCCCGAATTCTCCTTTTGATTTGTGTCCTTGCCTAAGCTTCCTTCGGCCCCCGCCCCACCCCCCTCTGTCCCCCTCCACTGCTGCCCAACCGCATATGGGGTTCCATCACACTGAAAGGATTAAGGTTAATCAGCCGCAAATCCCTGCGTCTAAAAAACAAACTAATCATCCAGATTTCCACACTCTCCACCCCAGCTGCTCCCCGGTGGACAGGCCACGGAGAGACACGGGGAGCCAGGGATACCGGCCGGCTGTTTGGGGAGGGCCGGGCCGGTTCGGGTTGCCAATCCCCAGGTGGGGGCAGGGGATCCCTGGTTTGGAGGCCCTCCTCCCGCTTCAGGGTCATCAGAAAGCGGGGTGAGGGGAGAGAAATGTCTGCTGGGAACTCTGTTATTCCCTATGGAGACTTATTCCTATAGGAAATAATGGAGAATTGATTTGTGGGTATCTGAGGCTCTGTGGGGGCTGTGTTTTGAGTTAGAGGCACCAAATTTTCAGCATAGCATTCGGTGCCTCTCCCCAAAATACCCACCAAATTTCAAAAAGATTGGACCAGGGGGTTCAATCTTATGAGCCCCAGAAAACAGTGCCCCTGTCCATTATTTCCAGTGGAGGGAAGGCATTTAAAAGGTGTGCGGTCCCTTTAAATGTGATGGCCAGAGCTCTCTTTGGAGTTCGATCATGCTGGTCACACCCTTGCTCCTGGCTCCACCCCAATGTCTCCTGGCCCCACCCCCAAAGTCTCCTGGCTCCACCCCCCAAAGTCCCCAGATATTTATTAAATTGGAGTTGGCAACATTAGGGCTGGTGTCTCCGGGTTCAACTCCATTTTCAGTATGCCCTCCCTGATCCTGACAAAGCAGGGCCCTGAGTTTGTAACCACAAACGTCGCTTTAAAAATCCTCAAGTTCTAAGAGGCCTTTAAAATATACGTCTGGGGTGGATATATCAGATGGGGTGGGGACTGCAGTTGCCAAATCCAATTCAAAAAATATCTGGGGACTTTGGGGGTGGGGCCAGCAGAAAGGTTACGACAAGCATAATTGAACTCCAAAGGGAGTTCTGGCCAGCACATTTAAAGGAACGGCACACCTTTTAAATGCCTTCCCTCCATTGGAAATAATGAAGGATAGGGGAACCTGCTTTGGGGGCTTATGGAATTGGACGCCCTGGTCCAATCCTTTTGAAACTTGGAGGGTAGTTTGGGGAGAGGCACCGCATGCTGAAAATCTGGTGCCTCTATCTCAAAACACAGCCCCTCCAGAGCCCCAGATACCCACAGATCAATTCTCCATTATACCCTATGGGAATTGGGCTCCATAGGGAATAATGGAGTGCTCAGCAGACATTTCCCTCCCTCCCTCCAGCTTTCTGATGACCCTGAAGCAGGGGGAGGGCCTCCAAACCTGGGGATCCCCTGCCCCCACCTGGGGATTGGCAACCCTAGGGGGAACAGCTCCAGGCTAGGAAATACCCGGAGATTTGGGAGCCTGGAGAGGGCGGGGTTTGGGGAAGGGAGGGTCTTGAGTCGGGTGCTTTGCCCTAGAGCCCACCCTGCAAAGCAGCATTTTCCCAGCGAAATGGATCTCTGCAGTCTGGAGGTCAGTTGTAAAAGCTGGAGGTCTCCAGGCCCCACCTGGAGCTTGGCAACCCAAGATCAGCTCTCTTCTGCTACCTAAGGGTGCTTTCCTTCAGCACAAAGAACCTTCTGTGTAACATTAGGAGGACATATCCATGATATCTGCCTAGGAAGATGATGAGAGGGACTTCTTACGCCTGCCAGCCTCAGGAGTAAGGTTGCCAACTTCCAGGTGATGCCTGGAATTCTCCCAGTATTACAACTGATCCCCAGATGACAGAGATCAGTTGCCCTGGGGAAAATGGTTGCTTCGGAGGGCGGAGTCTATAGCATAATACCCCACTGAGGTCCCTCCCCTCACCAAACTCTGTTCTTCCCCAAGCTCCGCCCCCTCTGCAATCTCCAGGAATGTCCCAACCTGGAACTGGCAACCCCAGAGAGGCATAGCATCCCTTCTCTCTCCAGCTGCGCCGTTTTGCCAAGTGGTGCTTCTTTTTAAACAGCTGGGAAGCCCAATGTGCATCAACAGGTTTATTTAGTTTATTTATGCTAAACTTTTCTCACCCCAGAGGAAGTGGTTTATACCAGGGGAGTTGAATTCACTGGTTACGAGGGCCGGATGTGTCATGAAATGTAATGCCAGGGAGGCGAGATACAAACTTTATAAAGAACACAGACAAACACACACACTCAACCTAATCCACCTCACTGGCTTGTTGAGTCTCAACCAGCAGGAGGAAGAGAGGCTTGGCTCAATAGCTCTGCTGTGCGATTGAGAGAGTCTGGCAAAGCAAGCTCTCCTTCCGCCACTTCCTCCCCAAGGGAGGAACTTTGCTCTGTAGCTCCTGTGCAATTGAGCAAGCCTGGCCAAGGATGCTGTGATGCAGAAGGAAGCAAGAGAGAGGGAGAAGGAAGCAGTGAGTTGCTCATGGGCCTGATGGGAGCCCTCCAGGGGCCTGATTTGGCCCCTGGGCCGCATTTTTAACACTCCTAGTTTATACCATTCCCTTCCTTCTCTATTTACAATAACCCTGCGGGGTAGGTTAGTCTGAGAGAAGAAGATATTGGATTTATATCCCATACTATACTCTGAATCTCAGAATGGTCACAATCTCCTTTACCTTCCCCCCTCCCCCACAACAGACACCCTGTGAGGTAGGTGGGGCTGAGAGAGTTCTCCCGGAAGCTGCCCTTTCAAGGACAACGCCTACGAGAGCTATGGCTGACCCAAGGCCATTCCAGCAGCTGCAAGTGGAGGAGTGAGGAAACACACCTGGTTCTCCCAGGTAAGAGTCCACGCACTTCACCACTACACCAAACTGGTTTGTCCGACGGGGCTAAGGACACTCGGCAAACTTCCATGGAAGACTGGAGATTCGAACCTAGGGCCTCCAGATCCTAGTCCAGTACTAACTACTATACTATGGTGGCCCTTGAGAGGTTGGAGAGGGAGTTGAGTCTTCCCTGGCAGCTCCTGAAGCCATTAGCTGCCATATTAAGGGCTTACATACATACGTACGAAACTGCCTTATACTGAATCAGACCCTGGGTCCATCAAAGTCAGTATTGTCTACTCAGACTGGCAGCGGCTCTCCAGCGTCTCAAGCTGAGGTTTTTCATGCGAACTTGCGTGGATCCTCTTTAGTTGGAGATGCCGGGGATTGAACCTGGGACCTTCTGCTTACCAAGCAGACGCTCTACCACTGAGCCACCGTCCCTTCCTGTCACATCTCTGTAATCGTAGAAGATCATCCATCATCGTCACTTCTGTGGACCCTTTCCCCGCCCCTGTCCAGTTGCAGCCGACTTATGGAGACCCTGGAGGGTTTTCAAGGCAAGAGACCTTCAGAGGTGGCTTGCCATTGCCTGCCTCTGCGTAGCAACCCTCGATTTCCTTGGCGGTCTCCCATCCCAATACTAACCAGGGCTGACCCTGCTTAGCTTCCAAAATCTGACCCGATTGGGCTAGCCTGGGCCATCCAGCTCAAGGCAAGAGATGAACAGAGGTGGCTTGCCATTGCCTGCCTCTCCATAGCAACCCTAGTTTTTCTTAGTAGTCTCCTATCCAAATACTAACCAGGGCCGAGCTTGCTTAGCTTCCAAAATCTGACCAGATCGGGCTAGCCTGGGCTATTTAAGTCGGGGCACCCAGATCCGTACTAGAATTCAAAACGTCTGGCAGAGAGCACAGGTGCCTTGCATGGGGGTGCGTGTGAGAAATATTGCTCCCCCACCCCTTCCCGGACCTTCCCTGGCTGCTTCCTGTCAAGTCACCATCCTGGGACCGGGGTGGGTGGGGGTGGGCTGCCTTCATGTCCACTCACAGTACATTTCCAAAGGCATTAAGGAGAGCTTGGCATTCCAGGGTGGATTTGCGCACAGGGTCCCTTTTGTTCTCTCTGGGCCGTTTGAAGTCCCCTTCTGCTGGCCACGTGCCCCCACTCCTTGGCCCTGCTGGCCTTTCTGACCAGGGTCTAGGCAGGGGCTTGTACCCAGGGTGAAGGGGTCTTCCTTGGACACACAGAGACGCATGCAATATACGGCCAACTTTTCTTCCCCTTTCGGATTCAGAGTGGCTTTTTAGACCATCCTTCTCCCTCCTCCAAAGAGCCCCGTGGTGCAGAGTGTTGAAGTTGCAGTACAGCATTCCTAAGCTCTGCTCACGACCTGAGTTTGATCCCCGGCGGAAGCTGGGTTTTCAGGTAGCCAGCTCGAGGTTGACTCAGCCTTCCATCCTTCCGAGGTCGGTCAAATGAGTCCCAAGCTTGCTGGGGGGAAAGTGTAGATGACTGGGGAAGGCAAGGGCAAACCACCCCGTAAAAAGTCTGCCCTGAAAACGTTGTGAAAGCAACATCACCCCAGAGTCAGAAATGACTGGTGCTTGCACAAGTGACCTTTCCTCGCCTTTCTCCCTCCTCCATTTTCTCACAACAGAGCTAGACCAGGATGAGAACTGTGATGATCCCAAGTTCACCCAGGAAGCTTTCCATGGTAGAAGTGGGGATTCAAACCCAGATCACCCAGGGTCCTCCTAGTCTGCTACACATCATTTTCTCTTGCGGGGGAATTGTGACAGGGTGACAACTCATAGTTTATTATTAAGTAAATAAAGGTAAAGGTTGTCCCCTGTGCAAGCACCAGTCGTTTCCAACTCTGGGGTGACGTTGCATCATGATGTTTTCACGGCAGAGTTTTTACAGGGTGGTTTGCCCTTGCCTTCCCCGGTCATCTACACTTTCCCCCCAGAGGAACTGGCTGGCCACTGTGGAAGATAGGATCCTAGACTAGATGTACAGCTGGGTCTGATCCAGCAAGGCTCATGTAACATTCTAATGAAGGTCTTGGCCTCTATGCCCTGTTGTTGGACCTTCAGGTTGACCACTGTGTGAGACAGGATGCTGGACTGGATGGGATGCCGGTCGGATCCAGCAGGGCTCTTCTGATGTTCTTATTAAGGCCTCAGCCTCTATGCCCTGTTGTTGGCCCTCCAGAGGAACTGGTTGGCCATTATGTGAGGCAGGATGCTGGACAAGTTGGATCACTGGTCTGACCCAGCAGGACTCTTCTGATGTTCTCATGAAGGCCTCAGCCTCTATGCTCTGTTGTTGGCCCTCCAGAGGAACTGATTGGCCACTGCATGAGACAGGATGCTGGACTGGAAGGACCACTGGTCTGATCCAGCAGGACTCTTCTGATGTTCTCATGAAGGCCTCAGCCTCTATGCTCTGTTGTTGGCCCTCCAGAGGAACTGGTTGGCCACTGCATGAGACAGGATGTTGAATTGGAAGGACCACTGGTCTGACCCAGCAGGGCTCTTCTGATGTTCTTATATTTGTATCACAAAAAGATTGTTTTCCACCAGGCATCAAAATGTCTTGAGGTTATCTCTGGTCAGTAACGATGTATGGAAAAGCCCTCATGTCTCTGGAGTTTGCCTCTGCTGCTTCCAGTTATTAATTTGGTGGTTTGGAATGGGGACAGCCTGGGATGTCATTGACCATCTGGGCGGGATGTGGTTGAAGGTCTACCCTCTGGCTGCAGAGCCGGATCAGCAGACATCGGTCCACTAAGCTACACGGGTACCCTTGGTCTTTCTCTGGAATGGACCAATGCTTGCCACCCACAGGAATTAAACAGTACATGACATTGGCACTTCCAGAGATTAAGCCTGTCGGTAAACCAGTCACTCAGTTTAAAACAGCCAGATAAAAGTTACCAAGGTGGCTTGGCACTGAACCGTAAAACGAAACACATAATTGCTTTTTGTTTCATTTAAAGAGTCGGTGGAACAGCACGGCTTGGACGGAGTTGATGGTGAGGAATAAGGTTGCCAATCCCCAGGTGGGGGCAGGGGATCCCCTGGTTTGGAGGCCCTCCCCCCGCTTCAGGGTCATCAGAAAGCGGGGGGAGAGGGAAATGTCTGCTGGGCACTCCATGATTCCCTATGGAGACTGATTCCTGTCGGAAATAATGGAGAATTGATCTGCAGGTATCTGGGGCTCTGGGGAGGCTGTTTTTTGAGGTAGAAGCACCAAATTTTCAGTATGGTATCTGGTGCCTCTCCCCAAAATACTCCCCAGGTTTCAAAAAGATTGGACCAGGAGGTCCAATTCTATGAGCTCCAAAAGAAGGTGCCCATATCCTTCATTATTTCCTATGGAAGGAAGGCATTTAAAAAGGTGTGCTGTCCCTTGAAACGTGATGGCCAGAACTCCCTTTAGTTCAATTATGTTTGTCACACCCTTGCTCCCGGCTCCACCCCCAAAGTCACCTGGCTCCACTCCCAAAGTCACCTGGCACCACCCTCAAAGTCTCCTGGCTCCACCCCCAATGTTCCCAGATATTTCTTGAATTGGACTTGGCAACCCTAGCGGGGAAAATTCAACTGGTTGGATGTGAGATGGGTCTACTAAAGGAACTGAGAGGTCCCTTCTGGCTGATTCCCCACTCCTCCACTTGTAGCTGCTGGAGTGGCCTTGGGTCAGCCATAGATCTCACACAGGTGTCCTTGAAAGGGCAGCTGCTGTGAGAGCTCTCTCAGCCCCACTCACCTCACAGGGCGTCTGTTGTGGGGGAAGAAGATAAAGTAGACTGTGAGCTGCTCTGAGACTCTGATTCAGAGAGAAGGGCCGGGTATAAATCTGCAGTTGTCTTCTTGCGTTGGGCAAACAGCTCTTTCCCTTCTATAGCTTCCTCAATCATGCTGGTTAACCACCCTGGTTTTGTGGGTGTCTTTCCTAATCTGTGGTCTGCATGCTGTCAGAACTTCAGATGTTTTTTGTGTGTGTGTGTAAATAGCTTCTGAACATCGTGAGGAGATTTAACATCCTTTCCCCCCCAGTTCCTCTACAACTCTTTTTGGCACTCCTCCTGCCCAGTCCAGCCCGGCCATCTCTCCATCATCTTGCAAGAAGTCCTGCATCCTCCCTAAACCTCAGAATCAGAGTAAGGTTGCTTCACCTTGTTTCTCTCTTCTACAAGCAGCAGCTCCCACAGCCTTCAGCTGAGCTTCCTTCTTACATAAGAACATAATAGAAGCCATGTTGGATCAGGCCAATGGCCCATCCAGTCCAACACTCTGTGTCACACAGTGGCCAAAACCCAGGTGCCATCAGGAGGTCCACCACTGGGGCCAGAACTCCAGAAGCCCTCCCACTGTTGCCCCCCAAGCGCCATAAATACAGAGCATCACTGCCACAGACAGAGAGTTCCATCTATAACTTGTGACTAAGAGAAAATAAGAACATAACAGAAGCCATGTTGGATCAAGCCACTGGCCCATCCAGTCCAACAGGAGTCAGGAGGTCCACCAGTGGGGCCCAAACTCCAGAAGCCCTCCCACTGTTGCCCCCCCAAGCACCACGAATACAGAGCATCACTGCCCCAGACATAAGAACCTAAGAGAAGCCATGTTGGATCAGGCCAATGGCCCATCCAGTCCAACACTCTGTTGTCACACAATGGTCAAAACCCAGGTGCCATCAGGAGGTCCACCAGTGGTGCCCGAACTCCAGAAGCCCTTTCACTGTTGCCCTCCAAGCTCCATGAATACTGAGCATCACTGCCCCAGACAGAGTGTTCCATCTATAACTTGTGGCTAAGAGAACATAAGAACATAACAGAAGCCATGTTGGATCAAGCCACTGGCCCATCCAGTCCAACACGCTGTGTCACACAGTGGCCAAAACCCAGGTACCATCAGGAGGTCCACCAGTGGGGCCCAAACTCCAGAAGCCCTCCCACTGTTGCCCCCTGCCCAAGCACCAATAATACAGAGCATCACTACTCCAGACATAAGAACATGAGAAACTGAGCAGGGAGTTGGATTAGATGGCCTGTATGGCCCCTTCCAACTCTATGATTCCATGAGAAGTAGGGTTGCCAATCCCCAGGTGGGGGCAGGGGATCCCCTGTTTTGGAGGCCCTTCCCCCACTTCAGGGTCATCAGAAAGCCGGGGGGGGGGGGGGAATGTCTGCTGGGCACTCCATTATTCCCTATGGAGACCGATTCCCATAGGGTATAATGGAGAATTGATCCAAAGGTATCTGATGCTCTGGGGGGAGGGCTGTTTTTTGAGGTAGAGGCACCAAATTTGCTGCATAGCATCCGATGCTTCTCCTCAAAACACTTTCTAAGTTTCAAAAGGATTGGACCAGGAAGTCCGATTCTATGAGCCCCAAAAGAAGGTGCCCCTATCCTCCTTTCAAATAGAGGGAAGGCATTTAAAAAGTGTGCCCTCTCTTTAAATATGATGGCCAGAACTCCCTTTCAAGTTCACTTGTGATTGTCATAATCTTGCTCCTGGCTCCACCCCCAAACTCCCCAGATATTTCTTGAATTGGACCTGGCAACCCTAATGAGAAGCCATGTTGGATCAGGCCAGTGGCCCATCCAGTTCAATACTCTGTGTCACACAGTGGCCAAAACCCAGGTGTCATCAGGGGGTCTACAGCAAGAATACACAGCATCACTGCCCCAAACAGAGTGCTCCATCTATAGGCCTTGTGACCAAATAGCCACTGATGGACCTCTGCTCCAGATGTTTATCCAATCTCCTCTTGAAGCCATTTATGCTTGTAGTTCCCACCACCTTCTGTGGCAGTGAATCCCACGTGTAAATGACTTTTGGGGTGAAGGACTCCCTTTGATCTGTTCTAAGCCTACTGTGCCTTAATTTCATGGGGTGTCCACGAGTTCTTGTATTGTGGGGAAAGGGAGAAAAAGCCTTCTTTCTCTGCCTTCTCTGACCCATGCATAATCTTGTAAACCAGGGGTGGCCAATGGTAGCTCTCCAGATGTTTTTTCCTGCAACTCCCATCAGCCCCAGCCATTGGCCATGCTAGCTGGGGTTGATGGGAGTTGTAGGCAAAAAACATCTGGAGAGCTACCGTCGGCCACCCCTGTTGTAAACTTCTGTCATGTCACCCCTCAGTCGTCACTTCTCCAAGCTAAAAAGCCCAAACCTCTTTACCTTTCTTCATAGGGAAAGTGTTCCATCCCCTTTATCATTTTAGTTGCCCTTTTCTGCACCTTTTGCAAGGCTAGAATATCTTTTCGAAGTGCGTTGACCAGAACTTTTCCCTGGTCACCCTTGGGAGTCTCCCACTTAACCTCTGCTGTCTCCACCCCTCCTCCAATGGCACCCAATCATGGGCTAGGTTCTGCTCAGCTGGTGTCTCGGCCAATCCCTGGCCTCGGAGGCCAGTTCATTATCTTTTCCGCTTCCCTACACCTGTCCTCACCTCACTTTTCTCTGCCTTTGGTATATGATAGCTGTGCTTCCCTGCTAGAACATCCAGGAGCAAGGGTGTGACCAGCATAACTGAACTCCAAAGGGAGTTCTGGCCATCACATTTAAAGGGACTGCACACCTTTTGAATGCCTTCCCTCCGTTGGAAATAAGGAAGGATAGGAGCACCTTCTTTTGGGTCTCATAGAATTTGATCCCCTGGTCCAGTCTTTTTGAAACTTGGAGGGTGTTTTGAGGAGAGGCACTGGATGCTGTGCTGAAAATGTGGTGCCTCTACCTTAAAAAGAACAGCCCCCACCAAAGACCCAGATACCCACAGATCAATTTTCCATTATACCCTATGGCAGGGGTGGCCAACGGTAGCTCTCCAGATGTTTTGCCTACAACTCCCATCAGCCCCAGCCAGCATGGCCAATGACTGGGGCTGACGGGAGTTGTAGGCAAAAAACACCTGGAGAGCTACCGTTGGCCACCCCTGCCCTATGGGAATTGGTCTCCAAAGGGAATAATGGAGTGCCCAGCAGACATTTCCTCCCCACCAGATACTTTTTGATGACCATAAAGTGGGGGGGAGGGCCTCCAAACTTGGGGATCCCCTGCCCCCACCTGGGGATTGGCAACCCTACTTCTTCCAGCTTCTGCCAGTCTGGTTCAGTATAAGGCAGTTTCATGTTTGGGGAAGGGCCGTGGCTCAGTGCAGAAGGTCCCAGGTTCAATCCCCGGCATCTCCAGTTAAGGACCAGGCAGGAGGGGATGGGAAAGGTGATGCCAGGGGGTGCGGCCTAATATGCAGATGAGTTCATGCTGGGCTTTTTCTACAGAAAAGCCCTGTGTGAAAGAATGGTGATGCCAGGGGGTGTGGCCTAATATGCAGATGAGTTCACGCTGGGCTTTTTCTACAGAAAAGCCTTGTGTGAAAGAGTGGTGCTGTCAGGGGGTGTGGCCTAATATGCAAATAAGTTCCTGCCAGTTATTTCCCCTACCAAAAAAGCCCTGGCTGTTGCTATGGCGCCACTGATAACGATGACCCCCGCACACACCTGACATAATGCTGAGGAAGTGGAGGCATACGGAAGGACCACGCCAGAGCCGATTCCTGGGGGATCAGCTTGCAAAGACAACCCATAATAATTCAAGCATGTGGAAAAGCCCTCCGAGAGATCTTTAGCAAACGGCTCGTGCCTCTTTATGCTAAATCTCTCCACCTTCTGAGGCCTGTCCTTGAAGCCCTCCACCTTCCGTCTTGTTGGAGGTGACCTTTAAATTATCAGCCCCGACTCCCACCTCCCGGTGGGGTGCCATGATCCCACGAGCCAAACCGCCTGGCAGGCTGGTCATCAGCTTTGCCACACGCCCCAGTCCAGGATGTCAGACACTGCCAGCTGTCTCCCTCCGGATTAATGTCACTCATTCGTTAGGCCTAGGACGGGAGTAGATAATTTCCTTCTTTTCTTTTTTTGCTATCTCCTGGGCTTGTTTTGCTCCAGTGCATCCCCCCCCTCCCACCTCCCATCACTGTTTTTGGGTGAGGGGAGGGTGGCAGAATATGGATGCCAAAGGCGACTGTTTTGTTTCAGACTAGCTCCCCCTCCCTCCCCCACTGCCTGCTTCAGTTTTCCCTTCTGCGAAATGGGGAGATTTTATAGAAGACAGTCCTGTTTGGTAGATGAAGTCATAAGAACATAAGAGAAGTGGGGCTGCCAAGCCCCCGGTCCGGATGGGGGTTCCCCCGCCAGGGAGGTTCCCAACACCGATGTCGTCGGTGTGATGATGTCACCCGGAAGTGATGTCATCGCTACGGTGATAGGGTGCGGCGGCCGCTCTAGGCATGGTTTTCCCAGACTCTCTAGCCATTTGGTCGGGAAAACTCTATGGTACAATAGGTACCATAGAGTTTTCCCCTCCCAAATGGCTAGAGCATCCAAGAAAAACATAGAGTTTCACCAGAAACGCCTAGAGCAGCTGCGAACAGAATCACTTTGCTGTGACATCATTGTGTCACGCGTGAGCGAAAGTCCCCTGCTGGAGAATGCAGGGGACTTGGCAACCCTAATGAGAAGCCATGTTGGATCAGGCAAATGGCCCATGCTGCCCAACAATCTACTTTACACAGTGGTCAAAACCCAGGTGCCATCAGGAGGTCCACCAGCATGGCCAGAACTCCAGAAGCCCTCCCACTGTGGGCCCCCAAGCACCAAGAATACAGAGCATCACAGCCCCAGACATACTGTTCCAACTATAAAGGTCAAGGTAGTCCCCTGTGCAAGCACCAGTCGTTTCCGACTCTGGGCTGACATTGCTTTCACAACATTTTCATGGCAGACTTTTTAATGGGGTGGTTTGCCATGGCCTTCCCCAGTCATCTACACTTCCCCCCACCAGCAATCTGGGGACTCATTTTACCAACCTCGGAAGGATGGAAGGCTGAGTCAATCCTGAGCTGGCTACCTGAACCCAGCTTCTGCCGGAATCGAACTCGGGTCATGAGCAGAGCTTGGACTGCAGTACTGCAGCTTAACCCAGCTTCTGCCGGAATCGAACTCGGGTCATGAGCAGAGCTTGGACTGCAGTACTGCAGCTTTACCACTCTGCGCCACGGGGCTCTTCTCTAACTTGTGGCTAAGAAGCACTGATGGATCTCTGCTCCAGATGTTCATCCATAAAGTCAGCTCTGAGAGAACCGAGTTCGAATTACCGATCGGCCAACGGGGTGCTGAATGTCCTGCAGCAAATCTCTCTCCTTTCCGCACACCTGAGATGGTCACTTGACTTCTCTCTTCTGCATGCTGATATGAACCGACTGGCCAAAACCTTGGGCTGCAGACCTGTAATTAAAAGAACGTCACTAGGAGGACCAGCTGGCTTGGTGTGTGCCCGGGTGCATGTCTAGTTGTGTTAAAAGTTGAAAAAGTCTGAGTAGGACGCTCTACATAAAATACCAGCAATGTCCCCCTCCTGTATCTTCGAGCCACAACACGACCCAAACACGCCATAACCCTCCCCTTCCTTTTCGCTTCTCTGCAGGAAAGTGCGGGTAACCCCATTGCCCTCTGCGCTGGATCCCCACACGTGTACCAACAGATCCAGGCGACGCTGGCTGGAGGCTTCTCGTAAAAGCACCAGGGGGATGTTCAAACAGAGACAAAGGGTCTGGGCTGCGTTAGGAAGATTCCCTCAACCCTCCCTCTGGAGCGGCTACTATGGGGGACAGACTCTGTGCGAAACAGTGGGCCACAACCGCGGTGAGTAGTTTGATATGCTGAATTACAAGCTGCGTGGAATGTCTTGGCAGAATCTTCACTGCTTTTTTGATCACTGAGGTTATGTGGCTTCTTCACGAATGTCTGGGATATCGGGAACGTTTCGAGCGAGCTAGTCATCGTCACGTGGCATTTTGAAGCTTGTTTTTGAGAGCAGCTGTGTTGGTCTGTGGCAGAAGAGGTGGATTCAAGTCCAGCAACCCCTTAGACACCAACAGGAGTTTAACTTCCTTCGTCAGATACAGCTAGGGATGGGGTACCTAACAGCCCCGTGACGCAGAGTGTTAAAGCTGCAGTACTGCAGTCCTAAGCTCTGCTCACGACCTGAGTTCGATCCCGGCGGAAGCTGGGTTCAAGTAGCCGGCTCGAGGTTGACTCGGCCTTCCATCCTTCCGAGGTCGGTCATATGAGGACCCAGCTTGCTGGGGGGAAAGCGTAGATGACTGGGGAAGGCAATGGCAAACCACCCTGTAAGAAGTCTGCTGTGAAAACGTTGTGAAAGCAACGTCACCCCAGAGTCGGAAACGACTGGGGCTTGCACAGGGGACTGCCTTCACCTTTTTATGGGGTACCCATCTGATGAAGAAAGGTTTGACTCTCAAAAGCTTCTGCCTCCAAAAAAGATCTTATCGGTCTCTGAGGTGCTCACTGGACTTGAATGATGCAAAGAGAGCTAGGCGATATATTTTCTGAACTTTTGGGTCCTTCTGAGGGATGCCAGATTTGGGTTGGGGAATACCTGGAGATTTTGGGGGTGGAGCCTGAGGAGGACGGGGTTTTGGGAGGGGAGGGGCTTCAGTGGTGTTCAGTGCCATAGAGTCCACCTTCCAGAGAGGCCACAGTCTTCAGGCGAACTGATCCGTTGAAATCCTAGATCTCTCCAGCCACCACCTGGAGGCTGGCAACCCCACCCCTTAGTGGAACCTCTGGGGTCCCCTCAGACAAGCCATTCCTTGGGCAGAAGTCCATGGCTGGGTCGTCCCCTTTCTCACAACTGAAAGATATGCAAGAATTATGGGAGGAAAATATCCTAGCATTGTTGTTGTTCAGTCGCACAGTCGAGTCCGACTCTTTGCGACCCCATGGACAAAGTCATGCCAGGCCCTCCTATCTTCCACCATCTTCCGAAGTCTGCTCAAATTCGTGTTTGTTACATCAGTAACGCTGTCCAGCCATCTCATCTTTTGCCGTCCCCTTCTTCTTTTGCCTTCCGTCTTTCCCAGCATCAGGGTCCTCTCCAGAGAGTGCTCCCTTCTCATTGGGTGGCCAAAGTATTTGAGCTTCAGCTTCAGCATCTGACCTTCCAGGGAACAGTCAGGGTTGATTTCCCTTAGGACTGACTGATTGGATCTTCTTGCAGTCCAAGGGACTCTCAAGATTCTTCTCCAGCACCACAGCTCGAAAGCATCTATTCTTCTGAGCTCGGCCTTCCTTATGGTCCAGCTCTCACAGCCATACATTACTACTGGGAATACCATCGCTTTGACTATACAGACTTTTGTTGGCAGGCTGATGTCTCTACTTTTTGTTACACTGCCCAGGTTCATCATAGCTGTCCTCCCAAGGAGCAAACGTCTTTTAATTTCATGGCTACAGTCACCATCTGCCTTAGTACGGCTGAATATATGTTTGCCAGCCTCTGGATGGGGCCTGGAGATTCCTTGGAATCATGCTATCTCCAGAGAATAGTTTGTTTTATTCTATTTCTATATCCCACCCTTCCCGCCAAACGGCTCAGAGCTGGTTCCATCAGAAAGTTAGACATTAAAGCAGAAGAGCCACATAGAAGAAACATCAGATGTTTGAGAGCTGCAAGACATTAATGCCGGATATCTAAGAGCTGGGAAGGAAGGATGGAAGGAAGGAAGGAAGGAAAATAGATGGGGGAGGGAGGTGGAGGTGGAAAGAAAGCAAGGAAGGAAGGGAAATAGCTGGGGGAGGGAGGTGAAAAGAAAGCAAGGAAGGAAGGAAGGGAAATAGATGGGGGAGGGAGGTGGAAAGAAAGCAAGCAAGGAAGGAAGGGAAATAGATGGGGGAGGGAGGCAGAGGTGGAAAGAAAGCAAGGAAGGAAGGGAAATAGATGGGGGAGGGAGGTGGAAAGAAAGCAAGGAAGGAAGGAAGGGAAATAGATGAGGGAGGGAGGCGGAGGTGGAAAAAAGCAAGGAAGGAAGGGAGATAGATGGGGGAGGGAGGTGGAAAAAAAGCAAGGAAGGAAGGCAAATAGATGGGGGAAGGAGGTGGAGGTGGAAAGAAAGCAACTTTAACTTTAAATAAATTTTCTAAGTTGCCGGCTGGCTTGGCTTGGAGAAGTGATTTAAAGAGAGAAATGCCTTCTCCAAGCTGGTGGTGGTGGGCTTCAAGAGCCACACAATGCGTGTGAAAGAGCCACATGCGGCTTCCGAGCCACCGTTTGGCCACCCCTGCATTAAAACAGCCTTTCCTCTGCCCATATGCCATGGGGCTCCTTTGTGTTCTGGGGATAACAACATGCAGGGGTCATTTTGTAGAAAAAGAGGTGCTAGAGCTTACTAGCACAACTCATTTGCGTATCTCATTTGCATATGTCACCTACCTTTGACAACCCCGTAAGGTGCACTAAATTATATCAGCTCAGCATCTACCTTAAAATGCTTCTTGAATTAGAATTGTCATGATAAAACCTTCCTCCCATCAGACTTTTAAAATCGCTTTCTCCTATGTGACCACAGTGGCATGATGAAGATTTCCATTTGTCTGCTTTATATGTTTGGGTTATTTTCCCTTTTTTTTTTGTTTGGGGGGGGGGTGGATGGAATATTAGAAAGTTTGTCCAATCTTAGAGTTCAGTAAAATTCTCACAGGGGGTTTGAACAATGGAGCCCAGAAGCAAGTATTGGAGGGCGGAGTTAAGAAAGAAAGAGCGCAATAAATTTTAGAGCAGGGGTGTCAAACTCATTTGTTATGAGGGCCGAATCTGACATAAATGAGACCTTGTTGGGACAGACCATGTCAGATTGGGCTGAGCCATGTCAGGTGGGGCCATGCGTGTACCTATTTAAGATTAGGTAGCAGAGATATACATTTTATAAAGAACACAGACAAACACAAGTGTGTATATATATATATATATATATATATATATATATATATATATATATATATATATATATATATATATAAACTTAAAACATGCTTAAAGTGTTAGCATCCATTGGTCTTAAATATGCTTTGTTTGTATGGACCAAAAGAAGCCAGGTTGCGTACGACACGAGCCAGGGCCTTCTCGGTGGCAGCGCCAGAACTCTGGAACGCTCTTCCGGAGGCCATAAGGGCCCTGCGGGATTTGTCTGCATTCTGCAGGGCCTGTAAGACTGAATTGTTCCGACAGGCCTTCGACATTTAACCGAGAGAGAGCTGCCACTGGACGTCATATAGAGCTCCATGCAGAGTACCGATGGTCACCATCGAACTTTCAGAACCGCTATACTGTTCTGTATTAGTACAGCACCATGAAATGTTTTAAATAATTTAAATATGTAATTGTGTTTTATATGTTTTATTGGTTTTTAATGGAAGTAATGTGATGTTGCGAGCCGCCCTGAGTCCGCTTGCGGAGAGGGCGGGATATAAGCTTAACGTAATAAATAAATAAATAATTTCTCCCACGGGATCCAGGGAACTGGGCAAAGGAAACTCTGGCTCTTTCCTTCCTTCCCCAGGGGACTGGGGGGGGGGGAGCCTCAGCCAATAGAAGGAAGAGAGGCTTGGCTCAGTAGCTCTGCTGTGCAATTGAGGGAGCCTGGCAAAGCAAGGTATTCCTTCCCCTTTCCTCTCCAAGGGAGGAGCCTCAGCCAATGCAGAAAATAAAGGGTTTTGCTCTGCAGCTCCTGTGCAATTGAGCAAGCCTTTCAAAACAAGCTGTTTTGCAGAAGGAGGCAAGAGAGAGGGAGAAATAAGAGCACTCCAGGGGCCTGATTCGGCCCCCGAACTGTATGTTTGACACCTCTGATTTAGAGGTTCCAGAGCTCCACTTCTGTGAGCTTCTGCCCAAAACGAGGCCTGACAACATGGAAGATTTTTTTAAAAATGGGCCGTGAAGACTTTTGATCTTCAAAAAATGCTCTCTAAATCACTGATAGAAAAGTGGAACAGTTTCCATGTCTACTGATAGACCTGCCTATAGAGAAAAAAGTGGACTTGAATATTTCCTTTGGGGAAGGAAAATAGGGGGTGAGGTTTTTTAAAAGTTCTATGGCTTGGACTTTGTGTGGAGATACGGCAATCTTTGACCAGCCTCTGGCTCATGGGTGGCCAAACTGTGTCTTGGGAGCCCCATGTGGCTCTTTCACACACATTGTGTGGCACTTGAAGCCCTCACCACCCTCTTGACCAGCTTGGAGAAGGCATCTGTCTCTTTAAATCACTTCTCCAAGCCAAGCCAGTCTCTCTCCCCATCTATTTTCCTTCCTTCCTTCCTTCCTTCCTTCCTTCCTTCCTTCCTTCCTTCCTTCCTTCCTTCCTTCCTTCCTTCCTTCCTTCCTTCCTTCCTTCCTTCCTTCCTTCCTTCCTTCCTTCCTTCCTCCCTCCCTCCCTCCCTCCCTCCCTCCCTCCGGAGAGCCGGTTTGGTGTAGTGGTGAAGTGTGCGGACTCTTATCTGGGAGAACCGGGTTTGATT
Organism: Heteronotia binoei; assembly: GCF_032191835.1. Classification (NCBI taxonomy): domain Eukaryota; kingdom Metazoa; phylum Chordata; class Lepidosauria; order Squamata; family Gekkonidae; genus Heteronotia; species Heteronotia binoei. Next base: position 48,366,266 of record NC_083239.1, on the reverse strand, counting down.
CCCCACTCCTCCACTAGCGCCTGCTGGAATGGCCTTGGGTCAGCCATAGCTCTGGCAGAGGTTGTCCTTGAAAGGGCAGCTGCTGTGAGAGCTCTCTCAGCCCCACCCACCTCACAGGGTGTCTGTTGTGGGGGAGGAAGGGAAAGGAGATTGTGAGCCGCTCTGAGACTCTACGGAGTGGAGGGCGGGATATAAATCCAATTTCTTCTTCTTCTTCTTCTTCTTCTTCTTCTTCTTCTTCTTCTTCTTCTTCTTCTTCTTCTTCTTCTCCCTCAAACATCTGATGTTCATATCTTGCGGCTCTCAAACATCTGATGTTTATTCTATGTGGTTCTTACATTAAGCAAGTTTGACCACCCCTGCTCTGGTTGATGGTCTTTCTGGTTTTTTGGCAAACGAACGGGAGAGCATCGGAGGAAGCGCATGCACATGAGAGCTTATACTTAGAATTAAACTTCGTTAGTCTTAAAAATGTCACTGGACTCCAATTTTGTTTCTAACAGGAGAGTTGTCAGGGGCAGCGTAGGGAAGGGGCTATTCCCTTCCCCAAAATGTTGGTTTCGTTCCAAAGGTTTCGTTAACAGACAATGAGCAGGGCTGACTTATCTGGCCGCCTCCCCCCCTCCCCCCGCCAAGCTGTGCACAATAGCCTCCCCTAATTACGAGAGGCAAAGAAACAATGCCTTTTCTCTCCCTGTTTCCAATGGCTTTGGGGAGAGGAGGAAAGGAGGCGGGGTGGGGGGAGTGGACCTTAGAAATCTATATAGGCTGGGGAGATTAACGGGGCAGACAGAAAGCCTGCCCTAAGTGCCCACCTGCCATCTCAACAACCCACATTCTCCGTATTGCACCCCCCACCCTCTCCCCAAGCTGCTGGAAGTCTGTCGATCAAATGGTGGTTTGGTTTGGGAGGCCAAGAGCATGGTGTGATGTGGCTGCTGACTTTGCTTCCCTTGGTGTATGTGAACTCATGATATATTCCTGTATGACTATTCCTGCCTGGCTCATTGGAGCCTTTAGGACTGAACTTAGGGACTCTGGGACAATGGGCAGTAGGATCCAAGCCCCTGCCGCCCTGGCCCAATCAGAGTCCCCTTGCAGTTCAAATGACCCAATGGTGTTGTAGGGCGGGAACCTTGAACTGTATATAGCAGGGGTAGCCAGCTATTCAGATGTTTTTTTGCCTACAACTCCCATCAGCCTCAGCCAGCATGGCCAATGGCTGGGGCCGATGGAAGTTGTAGGCAAAAAACATCTGGAGAGCTACCGTTGGCCACCCCTGGTATATAGAGACTTACAAGAGGTTGACAAGATTGTGCATGGGATAGAGAAGGTAGAGAAAGAAGTACTTTCTCCCTTTCTCTCAATACGAGAACTTGTGGACATCCCGTGAAATTGCTGAGCAGTCAGGTTAGAACGAATAAAAGGAAGTCCTTCTTCACCCAAAGGGTGATTAACGCATGGAATTCACTGCCACAGGAGGTGGCAGAGGCTACAAGCATAGCCAGCTTCAAGAGGGGATTGGATAAGCAGATGGAGCAGAGGGGGGGGGCACAGTTGGAAGGCTTCTAGCCCCACTGGTGGGCCTCCTGATGGCACTTGGTTTTTTTGGCCACTGTGTGACACAGAGTGTTGGACTGGATGGGCCATTGGCCTGATCCAACATGACTTCTCTTATGTTCTCATGGACTGGATGGGCCATTGGCCTGATCTAATATGACTTCTCTTATGTTCTCATGGACTGGATGGGCCATTGGCCTGATCTAATATGACTTCTCTTATGTTCTCATGGACTGGATGGGCCATTGGCCTGATCCAGCATGGCTTCTCTTATGTTCTTATATAGTTGGCCCTAGTCTTCAATCTTCTAGTTCATTCGTTTCCATGTTGTACTGAATAAAGAGAGCTATGATCACTGCAACTGCGTCTCCTTCATGCATCCCACTATTGAACCCACTATTATACTTCCTGGAACTGTATAGATCCCTCACATGCAAAATAAGAATTCACTCTTAACTGCAAGCTACGTATCCACTCTGGAGTCAAACTGGAGGTGTTGTTTTTGACCTTTAAAACCCTACGTGGCCTGGGACCGGGATATCTCTGAAGGGCCATCTTCTTCCATATGTCCCTGCAGAGAGAGGCCCTCCTGCTTGTCCCATCAATCAAAGAAGCTCTTTGGGTGGGTAATAATAATAATAATACACAAGTGAGAAGGACTTTTTGGTGGTAGCCCCACAATTACGGAACAACCTCTGCCTAGTCCCTTCACTTTCAGTCTTCAGGAGGTGGCTGAAGATGTTTTTAGTTAGGATTGCATTAGTTAAGTTTACAAGCACTCCTGATTTGTTAGGTTACTATTAGGTCCCCTCTGGCCACCTGTGGGGGCTGGGAGGGCAGGGTTGGCAGATCCAGGTTGGGAAACTCCTGGAGATTTGGGGATGGAGCTCAGGGAGAACAGAGACCTCAGCAGGATACAGTGCCACAGAGACCCCCCCTTCCAAAGCAGCTATTTTTTCCAGGGGGACTGACTTCTGTAGTCTGGAGATGAGATGCAATTTCAGGGGATCCCCAGGTCCCACCCAGATTCTGACATCCCAACTTGTGATTTTTTTAAAAAATTTTGAGTTTTATGTATCTTATTTTATATGGGAAGAGGAAGGGAAGGCAATTGTAAGCTGCTCTGAGTGAAGGGCGGGGTATGAATCCAACTCCTCCTCCTCCTCCTCTTCTTCTTCACCAGCTTGAGTTCCATAAGTTAAAAAGGTGGCCAAATAGACGTTTTAAATAAATAATAAGTAAAGACTACAACCCCCACGATGCAGTGCAACAGCGAGTGAAGTAAAATTCCCTGAGCTCTTGAATGGAAACAAGACGCATCAATACGCTGAAGGAGGCAGAATGGCATCCTTAGAGAATAGTCTACCAACTGCTACCACCACCATGCCTGATTGCCATTGTTCAGTCAGAGGTGGTGATGTAGGGTTGCCACCTCTTCCGGAGCTCTACAGATATTATAACAGATTTCCAGCCAATAGCGATCCACTCTCCTAGAGAAAATGCCTGCTGTGGATGGTGCACTCCATTGCATTTATGCCCCACTGAAATCCCTCCCCTCCTCGAATTTCACCCTCCTCAGGCTTCGCCCTCAAAATCTCTAGGTAGTTCCTGCCCCAGAGCTGGCAACTCCAGAGTGACTTGCTTGAAGCCAGGGGTGGAAAACTAGCAGGAGCGCCTTTGCATATTAGGCCACATCTCCCTGATGTAGCCAATCCTCCTGGAGCTTACAAAAAAGAGCCTTGTAAGCTCTTGGAGGATTGGCTACATCAGGGGTGTGTGGCCTAATATGCAAAGGAGCTCCTGCTAGCAAGCTCTTGGGGGATTGGCTGCATCAGGGGTGTGTGGCCTAATATGCAAAGGAGCTCCTGCTAGAATTCCAAGGCTCTCCTTTGGAAGCTCTTGGGGGATTGGCTACATCAGGGGTGTGTGGCCTAATATGCAAAGGAGCTCCTGCTAGAACTCCACCCCTGCTCAAAGCCATGGCGAGTTTGGGGCAGAGCTGAGACTGAACCACAGTTTTCCTGGCTCCCAGTTTACACGCGGCTTTATCTGCTTCAAGTTTAAAATAAAACAAAAAACGTGGAAACAGAGAGAACTTTTTCCGAGAAGCTTGTGCTACAGGACGTGCCCTCAGCCTTAGCTGTGCCCTGGGGCCTTGGCAGGCATAAGCTAACAAAGTGGAGAAACAAGGGTTTTATTTTAAAGAAGGCAATAAAATTAATAACGGCTTTGCTGGTGTCTCGTCAGGGATAGTATGAGAGCCCAGCCCAGATGTAAAACTGGCAGCAAGGCCATGCTGGGCAGGAGCTGAGGAGGAGAGGAAAGAGGGCTGGAACTGATGAACATTCTTGCCTCACCCTTTTTCAATTCAAGGTTGACTCAGGTGAGGGAGACGGGCCCCTTCTGGCTCTTGTGTAGGGTTGCCAATCCCCAGGTGGAGGCAGGGGATCCCCTGGTTTGGAGGCCCTCCCCCCACTTCAGGGTTATCAGGGACCTGTCTATCTGCGGGACCGCCTTTCTCCACATATTCCCCAGAGAGCATTGCGTTCAGGGACAAAAAAATCTGTTGTCCATCCCTGGACCAAAGGAGGCTAGGTTGCGTTTGACGCGAGCTAGGGCCTTCTTGGTGGCAGCACCAGAATTGTGGAATGCTCTCCCGGAGGCCATAAGGGCCCTGCGGGGTTTTTCCACTTTCCTCAGGGCCTGTAAGACTGAATTGTTCCGACAGGCCTTTGATATCTAACCGGGAGAGAGCTGCCACCTGACGTTATATAGAGTACTAAGTGCTCACCGTCTGAAAAGAAGAACTCTCCTATATTGTATATGGCAGAGGTCCTCAACCTTTTTAAATAGGGGGCCAGTTCACTGTCCCTCAGACTGTTGGAGGGCCGGACTGCCGTTACTGTACAAGGCCGCGGACCGTCAGTTCTCCGTCTTCTGCATCTCTCTCCCTTCCCCACACCACACACCCTGGCCTGGGAACTCACCTCACCTCGGTATTACCTCACACTCTGTCTCCGCCACCTCAGCCCAGTGCCGGAAGTGTGCGTTGCTAACGCAAGTTTAGGTCAAACGTCACTTCCGGTCTGATTTTGCCATAACCCGGCGGGCCGCATAAACGTCCTCAGCGGGCCGCATCTGGCCCGCGGGCCGTAGGTTGAGGACCCCTGGTATATGGTGTATTGTAGCGATACAGCGCCATGAGATGGTTTTTTAGAAAATTTAAAAATTGTAATTGTATTTTATTGGTTTTTAACTTGTGAAAATGAATGTTGCTAGCCGCCCTGAGTCCGCTTGCGGAGAGGGCGGGATAGAAATTTAATGTAATAAATAAATAAATAAATAAATAATAAATAATAAAGCGGGGGGGGGAATGTCTGCTGGACACTCCATTATACCCTATGGAGACCGATTCCCATAGGATATAATGGAGAAGTGATCCAAGAAGAAGAAGACCACAGATTTATACCCTGCCCTTCTCTCTGAATCAGTCTCAGAGCAGCTTTACCTTCTTCCCCCACATTAGACACCCTGTGAGGTGGGTGGGGCTGAGAGAGCTCTGCCAGAAGCTGCCCTTTCAAGGACAACTCTGCGAGACCCTGGACTTCCTTGACGGTCTCCCATCCAAGTACTAACCAGGGTTGTCCCTGCATAGCTTCTGAGATCTGATGAGACTGGGCTAGCCTGGGCCATCCAAGTCAAGGCAGGAGATCAACAGAGGTGGTTTGCCCTTGCCTGCCTCTGCGTAGCAACCCTGGACTTCCTTGATGGTCTCCCATCCAAGTACTAACCAGGGTTGAACCTGCTTCACTTCCGAGATCGAGCTAGCCTGGGCCAGGGCTTTTAAAAATGTATTTATTTATTCACGTCATATTTATATCCCGCCCATTCTGTACAGGCTCAAGGCGGCTAGCAGCATAAAACAGGCAATAAACAAAGACAATATTAAAGCAACAAAGCAATCAGGTCAATGGCAGTGGTGCTGCTTCAGGCGGATCATGTGATATTTTCTTTCTCACGCACACAGATCCTAGGCAGTTAGTGCTAGCGCGATGGATCCAGATGTGGCGGCAGCCCTCTCCCGTTAGATGTTATGTGCCGTCCAAAACAGTTCAGTCTTGCAGGCCTTGCGGAGCTGCGATAAATCCCGCAGGGCCCTGATGGCTTCTGGGGGGGTGTTCCAAAGTATTGGGGCCGCAACCGAGAAGCCTCTTGCTCTGGTGGAACATGTTGTAGCAGGAACTCCTTTGCCTATTAGGCCACCCCCCCCCCCCGCCCCGATGTAGTAAATACTCCTGGAGCTTACAGTAGGCCCAGTACTAAGAGCCCTATAAGCTCTTGGAGGATTGTTTACATCAGGGGGTGTGGCCTAATATGCAAAGAAGTTCCTGCTACAAAAAATCCCTCTGGCCTGGGCCATCCAAGTCAGAGTCAAGAGGAACAGAGGTGGTTTGCCATTACCTGCTTCTGCATCGTCACCCAAGACTTCCTCAGTCATCTCGCACCCAGGTACCAACCAAGGCCGACTCGGTGTAACTTCTTCTTTTTTAAAATTCAAATTTTATTATTTTTCTTTATACAGAATACATATGCAGGCATGTTGCTCAAAAAATAACCATAATAACTATAATTTCCATCATATATACAACTGTTCAAAAGTAAATCAAGTTTTGATACATCACATTAAAAAGGTCAAGGTAGTCCCCTGTGCAAGCACCAGTCGTTTCCGACTCTGGGGTGACGTTGCTTTCACAACGTTTTCACGGCAGACTTTTTATGGGGTGATTTGCCTTTGCCTTCCCCAGTCATCTACACTTTCCCCCAGCAAGCTGGGGACTCCTTTGACCGACCTCGGAAGGATTGAAGGCTGAGTCAACCTGGAGCCGGCTACCTGAACCATCTTCCACTGGGATCGAACTCAGGTCATGAGCAGAGGGCTCTGACTGCAGTACTGCAGCTTTACCACTCAGGTAAAATATTTTGTTTCAGTGTAACTTCTGAAATCTGATGAGACTGGGCTAGCCTGGGCCATCTAGGTAAGGGCCGTATTAGAAGTTTGGGAAACGGTGCAGGCAGGGCGGTTAATCCCTCTTTCCTCAGCACTATACCGCATTCTGATTCTCTCCCATGCCTACCTCCACAACTGGGGGGGTTTTACCACTTGGCAGGGCTTTTTTTTAAAATCCTGGACTCCTTTGCATATTAGGCCACACCCCTCTTACATAGCCAATCCTCCAAGAGCTTACAGTAGGCCCTGTCCTAAGTGCCCTGTAAGCTCTTGGAGGATTGGCTACATCAGGGGACGTGGCCTAATATGCAAAGGAGTTCCTGCTACAAAAAAAGCCCTATCATTTGGCAAAGATAGGACATTTCAGATGTTCTTAATTCATAGGGTCACTATAAGTATGAAACTTGGGAGATCCCTTCATGAATTCCTCATTGTCTTGCCAAACTCCTGGTACATAGTTTTCACTCATTGGCTAGAAATCCAGGTGTGCCTGAGGAAAAAGAAGACTACAGATTTATTCAGATTTATGTCTGACTCAGAGCAGCTCACAATCTCCTTTATCTTCCACCCCGACGACAGACACCCTGTGAGGTGGGTGGGGCTGAGGGGGCTCTCACAGCAGCTGCCCTTTCAAGGACAACCTCTGCCAGAGCTATGGCTGACCCAAGGCCATTCCAGCAGCTGCAAGTGGAGGAGTGGGGAATCAAACCCGGTTCTCTCAGAGAAAAGTCCGCGTGCTTAACCTCCGCGACACCAAACTGGTTCTCGAATAAACTCTTTGAGGGCTGAATAATCTCTTTGAGGGCTGAAGCTACCTGAGAAAAGGCAGTGGTGTCCTCATTCCCATCTTTAGCTGCCCCTTCCCTTTTACCCAAAAGGATTGTTTCCATCTTTCTCTGATAAGCAGCCAGCTGTCTCGGTCGCTTCCGTTTCCTCATCAAAAGGAAGGATTTGGATCTGCTGAGGTAGGTCCACCATGTTGGCTTCCCCTTGCCTTGTTGCTTTGTTGAGAACAAGAGGGATAGGGTCTGGTTTGTAAGGGAAAGCGCACCCCCCCCCCCCAAGAACACAAGAGGTAACCTTTGATGGCATCGTGCTTCCCCGGTAATCCACGCAAAGCTCGAGCGCTCCATGGGACATGTGACCCGTCATGAGGGAAGTGGGGGGCCAGACAGAGAACAAAGGAAAGGATTTGAGTCCCTGAATCCCTGCCTTACGTAAAAAGGGAAAGAAGGGGCCCTCGCACTGAACGAAATCCAGGGCTTTATGGCACTGCGACATGCCAGCCGGATGACCAAGGCTGGGGTGGCCAAACCTGCGTAGCTTAAGAGCAACATAGAATAAACATGAGATATTTGAGAGCCACAAAGAAGGAAGGGGAAGGAAGGAAGGAGAGTGGAAAGAAAGCAAATAGATTTTGGGGGCGGGAGAGGTGGAAAGAAAGCACCTTTAACTTTAAATGCATTCTCCAAGCCACTCTCTGCCTTGGCCTGGAGAGAGAAATGCCTTCCCCAAGCCAGCCAGTGGTGCAGTGGGGGCTTTTTAGAGCCACACAATATGTGTGAAAGAGCCACATGTAGCTCCCGAACCACAGTTTTGCCACCCCTGACCAAGATTCTCTTGTTTCTTGGCAGTGGCTTTTGAGGCGCAGGTTCAGAAGACGCAATCCCTGTAGAATTGCCCTGTACCAGGGGTGGCCAAACTTGGCTTAATGTAAGAGCCATGTAGAATAAATGTCAGATGTCTGAGAGCTGCAAGACGAGGGAGGGAGGGAGGGAGGAAGGAAGGAAGGAAGGAAGGAAGGAAGGGAGGGAAGGGAGGAAGGAAAGGGAGGAAGGAAGGAAAGAAGGGAGGAAGGAAGGAAAGAAGGAAGAGAAGGGAGGAAGGAAAGAAGGAAGAGAAGGGAGGGAGGAAGGAAGGGAAAGGAAGGAAGGGAGGGAAAGGAAGGAAGGGAAGGGAGGAAGAAACGAAAATAGATGGGGAGGGAGGGAGAGGTGGAAAGAAAGCAACTTTAAATGCATTCTCCAAGCTGTCAGCTGGCTTGGTGAAGTGATTTAAAGAGAGAAATGCCTTTTCCAAGCCAGTGGAGTGCGGTGGTTCCAATGGGGTGGTGGGGACTTTGAGAGCCACACAATATGTGTGAAAGAGCCACAGGCGGCTCCCGAGCCACAGTTTGGCCACCCCTGGCCTGTACTAAATGATTCACAAACCTCTTAGGATAAATGATTAGGGACTGTGGCCCACGCAACTGTGAATCGCTTGCTGTAAGTAGGATCCCACTATGTAATTTTGCATCTTTTAATATGTCGTTTGGATACCTAGGCTTTGCTTCAGGGTTGTTGGTTTTTTTTTTTAAGATTTCCGGTTGCTCCTCGGACCCTAATCTATTGCGTTGTTGACTGAATTCCCCCATCCTGTTGATCGCGTTGAGTCACTCGGCGTAATCTGCCCGGAGTCTGAATGAGAAAGACAGACTATAAATAACACAGATAAATCTCAGAGATTGGGTGCAGGGTGTAAAAAAAACTCACCCAGACTTGTAGTTCTTGCACTAGGACAAGTTGAAGGTAGCAGGAAAAGGGGAAGACCCAACGTGAGATGTGTAACTGAATCCAGGAAGCCACTAGAGTTGCCAATCCAGGGGATCCCCCAGTCTGGAGGCCTTCAGGGTCATCAGAAAATGGGGGGGGGGGGGAAATGTCTGCTGGGTACTCCATTATTCCCTACGGAGACCGATTCCCATAGGGTAAAAAAAAGGTCAAGGTAGTTCCCTGTCCAAGCACCAGTCGTTTCTGACTCTGGGGTGACGTTGCTTTCACAACGTTTTCACAGTAGACTTTTTTACATTGCCTTCCCCAGTCCTCTACACTTTCCCCTCAGCAAGCTGGGGACTCCTTTTACTGACCTCAGAAGGATGGAAGGCTGAGTCAACCTCGAGCCGGCTACCTGAAACCAGCTTCCGCCGGGATCAAACTCAGGTCGTGAGCAGAGTTCAGACTGCAGTACTGCAGCTTTACCACTCTGCGCCACGGGGCTCCTTCCCATAGGGTAGGGGTGGCCAAACTGTAACTCTTTCACATACATTGTGTGGCTCTTGAAGCCCCCACTGCCCTGTTGGCTGGCAGCTTGGAGAGTGCATTTAAAGTTGCTTTCTTTCCACCTCTCCTTTCCCCATCTTCCTTCCTTTCTTCCTGCCTGTCTGCCTTCCTGGTTTCTCTCAAACATCTGACATTTACATCTTTCAGCTCTCGAACATCTGATGTTTATTCTATGTGGCTCTTACATTAATCAAGTTTGGCCATCCCTTCCATAGGGTATAATGGAGAATTGATCCACAGGTATCTATCTGGGGCTCTAGGGAGCCCTGTGGGGCAGGCTTTTTTGCTTTCCTGCTTCTTCCCCTCCTGCTCCTATTATCTGCCTCTGTCTGTTCCAGCTTTACCCACAGATAACTGAGGGTTGCCAAGTCCAATTCAAGAAATATCTGGGGACGTTGGGGGTGGAGCCAGGAGACTTTGGGGGTGGAGCCAGGAGACATTGGGGGCGGAGCCAGGAGGAAGGTTGTGACCAGCATAATTGAACTCCAAAGGGAGTTCTGGCCATCACATCTAAAGGAACCGCACACCTTTTAAATGCCTTTCCTCCATTTGGAAATAAGGATAGGGGCACCTTCTTTGGGGGCTCATAGAATTGGACCCCCCTGGTGCAATCTTTTTGAAACTTGGAGGGTATTCTGGGGAGAGGCACTGGATGCTATGCGGAAAATGTGGTACCTCTACCTCAAAACACAGCCCCCACAGAGCCTCAGATGCCCACAGATCAATTCTCCATTATGGGAATTGGTCTCCATATGGAATAATAGAGGTCCCAGCATATGTTTCCCTCCCCCGCCCCGCTTTCTGATGACCCTGAAGCGGGGGGGAGGGCCTCCAAACTGGGGGATCCCCTGCCTCCACCCGGGGATTGGCAACCTTACTGTGTGTGTTAAGTTCCACCAATTTGCTTCATACTTATAATGATCCTATGAATGAACAACATCTGAATGTCCTATCCTTGCTCAGGCCTTGCCAACATGAGGGCTGTGGCTTCTTGGGTTGCTAGGTCTGATTCAAGAAATATCTGGGGACTTTGGGGGCGGAGCCAGGAGGCTTTGGGGGTGGAGCCAGGAGAAAGGGTTGAAATCTAAAGGGTTGTTTCTTTGGAGGAAATGGATTTCTGTAGTCTGGAGATCAGTTATAATTCTGAGAGTTCTATGCCAGTTTTGAGATTAGCAATCCTAATCCCCCCCCCCAAATCCCCCCACCTCTGTCAGTCTTACTAGGGCCAGGCCTGCTTTGCATTTGGCGGGAAGATGCAGTGCTCTCTTTCTCTCTCCCCCCCCCCCCCTTTTAATAGAGTCAGGTGAGTAGCTCAGTGTTGCTTTGAAGCAGCAGGCCAAAGTTAGAGTCCCGTGGCACCTTTAAAACCAAAAGGCTTAATTCTAAATTAGTCCAATTCTATGAGCCCCAAAAGAAGGTGCTCCTATCCTTCATTATTTCCTATGGAAGGAAGGCATTTAAAAATGTGTGTTGTCCCTTTAAATGTGATGGCCAGAACTCCCTTGGAGTTGAATTACACTTGTCACACCCTTGCTCCTGGCTCCACCCCCAATGTCTCCTGGCTCCACCCTCAAAGTCTCCTGGCTCCACCCCCAAAGTCCCCAGATATTTCTTGAATTGGTCTTGGCAACCCTATTCTAAGTATAAGCAGGGGGGGGGGGTTGGTGCAGGAATGCACAGGAACGCAGCTCTGGCCGGCTTGGTGTCAGGGGTGTGGCCTAATATGCAAATAAGTCCCTGCTGGACTTTTTCTACAGAAAAGCCCTGAGTGAAACAATGGTGATATCAGCGGGTGTGGCTTAACAGGCAAATGAGTCCGTGCTGGGCTTTTTCTAAAAAAAAAAAGCCCTGGATATAAGCATTTGTGCACATGCGCATTTCTGCAGATAGAAGAAACTGCAATCCACTTTACTGAAGAAGCGTGCATGCTCATGAAACCTTATACCCAGAATTAAACTTGTTGGACTTAAAGGTGCCACGAAACTCAGACTTTGTTCTTTTCCAAAATGTTGCTTGTGTCATTCCACCGTCTTGCACTCGCTTCGGATCTGCAAGACGAGCCATCTTTTTTGCACAAGCAAATTGTGCAAGAGGCTCCACCCTCTTGTGAGCATGCCCGGGAAGTGTGCCTTGTTCCTTTCCTTCGCCAAACCAAACAGACCTGACTGGGGTCTTCTTGAAAAGGACCAAAGCACCACTTAAAACAAATACTTGCTTTAAGTCATGTCTCCCCTTGTTTCGAACTAGGGGGTTTTTTGGGGGGGGGGAGGAGGTGTTAATTGGGCCCCTATTGTCAGGGGAGGTGCGAAAGGAGGGTCTTGTTTGCTTGTAGAATTAGTCCCCCTTCCACTCCCCACGGCCTGTGTTGACTTTAATTAATGATCAAGGCGGATGAAGATAGCGAGAGGTGGCCGGTGGGATTCCTGTCAAGGGGGTTGATTGGGCTCCTGCGTGAGCCAAGAATTCTGAAGCCTAGTGCTCTTGTAAAACGTATAAAGAAATTGTAAAGCTGGTGGAAGCTTGTATTGTGAAACGGGGAATTTGGTACAACCCTGTAGCGTTGTGTTTGTGCCTCGCTGCACAGGAATATTTCCATCAAATTGTTGTCAAGAAGATTTGGAGCTTGGGACTCCTGTGAATACTCCTCCTCTGTCAGAACTCGGACCCCTGCACTGTAATTTTGGATGATTTCGCCTTTTTGAAACTGGGGTGCGGCTTCTATATTGTGATTGATTTCACGTCATATTTCTATAAATATTTATTCTTTTTCTATAGTTTTTCTGTTCCGAGGCTGGTTACTCGTGGAGGTATTTACCTTTTTTCCTGCTCTACTTTTCCGCTTTTCTCTTCTCTGTTACTTTTTACTCCCCAGGCTGGGGCAGGGGATTCTCTGGTTTGGAGGCCCTCCCCCCCCCCCCCCCGCTTCAGGGTCATCAGAAAACAGGGGAGGGGAGGGAAATGTCTGCTGGGAACTCTATTATTCCCTATGGAGACTTATTTCCATAGGAAATAATGGATCAGTGGGTATCTGGGGCTCGGGGGGGTATGTTTTGAGATAGAGGCACCAAATTTTCAGTATAGCATCCAGTGCCTCTCCCCAAAATACCCCCCACGTTTCCAAAAGATTGGTCCAGGAGGTCCAATTCTGTGAGCCCCCAAAGAAGGTGCTCCTATCCTTCATTATTTCCTATGAAAGGAAGGCATTTTAAAAGATATGAGGTCCCTTTAAATGTGATGGCCAGAACTCCCTTTGGAGTTCAGTTATGCTTGTCACAATTTTGTTCCTGGCTCCACCCCAATGTCTCCTGGCTCCACCCCCAAAGTCCCCAGATGTTTCTTGAATTGGACTTGGCAACCCTAGCTAAGTTGCATACTGAGAAATAATTCTATAACTAAATGCGTCTGAGAATCAGAAAGTATTCACAGGCAGAGCAGGCTGCCACAGTGTCTCTGCATGAGTCTCTGTGCAGGCTTGGCCTCCTTCCATTCGGCCTAAGGTTCTTGGACCCCATGTGGGGCCTGGTGATCTTCCACTTTGACAACTGATCTCCAGCTGGCAGAGATCAGCCCCCCCTGGAGAAAATGGCTACTCTGAAGGGTGGACTCTACTACAGCATTGTACCCTGCTGAGGCCCCTCCCCTCCCCAGACCCCGCCCTCTCCTGCCTCCACCCCCAAAGTCTCCACGTATTTTCCAACACATACCTGGCAACCCTAAATCAGGCTTTGCTGGGGACAGGGAAGACCTGTGTCTCAGCATGGGCAGATGTCTCAATCATTTCGGAGTCAGAGATGCAGCAGAATTCATTTGTCATCAAATGGGGATGCCTGGAGTGCCTCTGCATGAGTTGCTGCTCTGGCTTCACCTTCTAATAAAGAGGCATGACTCTACTAAGGGCGAAACATTCTTGTCTTTACACAATCTAAAAAGTAAATCTTTTGGAGTATAAGAGTGCGGCATTCCAGAAATTTTAATACAAAAGCAAGTCTCCACTTTTGCTCCTACTAAACAGGTTTGGCAAGTTTTTATACTGGGCACGATCCTGCATGTCCATTCTGGGGAAAGTGGGACTTTCTCACAATGCAAGGAATACTCTCTTGATCTTCTGTTCCTTGCGGAAGCGGGAAAGCACTTCTGTTCACCAAACTGACATGTATGATCTCAACTTTCTCCCCCCCCAAAAAAAAAAACCCCTGCTAAACCTATTTGGCTGGGATCAAAAAAATATATAAGATGCTGCATTTTCTTCCGACTGATTTCCTTTCTTTTCTAGACTATTGCTGAGCCTCCAGTCTCAAAGATATCCGTACAATAGCTTTGGGAACAACTCTACATAGGCCAAACTGTGACTCAGGAGCCACATATGGCTCTTTCACACATATTGTGTGGCTCTTAAAGCCCCCACTGCCCTGTCGGCCAGTTTGGAGAGGGCATTTGTCTCTTTAAATCACTTCGCCAAGCCAAGCCAGCCAGCCGCTTGAGAATGCACTTAAAGTTGCTTTCTTTCCGCCTCTCCCTCCCTCCCTTCCAGCTCTCAAGCATCTGATGTTCATGTCTTGTGGCTCTCAAACATCTGACATTTATTCGATGGGGCTGTTATGCTAACCAAGTTTGCCCACTCCTGCTAAGGCCTATGGTTATGTGGTTTCACTCTGCATCTGTAAAGGTGGCAGACGTCAGCTCCGGCAACCTCTTCATCAACTTGGGCGAATTCACAACCTGGTTTCCCCCCCCCCCACACACAAACTCTGGATGTTGCAACATGCAAGGCTTAGAATGGGGGGGCTATCTAAGATGTCCTGCTGACATCCTTGAAAACAGGGGTTTCTCTTTCTCCACCCCCTCCTGCCGAAACACCATTCTAACCGTTTGGCAAATCATTTTCTAATATTTATTTTGCGCCCCCTACCTCCACCCCAGCGTTCCCCCCTTCTCCCCTGTTTATTTCCGCCCCCACCCCACCCTGCCGCCATTTCCTACTAAGCCCGTCAGACAAATTAAATTGTAAGTGCATAATTGTGGGCATCGTAGCAGCATGTAGTGGGGTTGCTGTGAAGATTGGGAGCTGGATTAAGCCCTTCTGGAAATCCATTTTCATCTCGGTTTTTTAATACCTTTGGACCCGCTGGCTTAGAATCCAAGTCTGGCTGCCAGTTCTCCACGGCCGGCCTCTGCTTTATGCGGTAATTGAAATGTGCGTTTGGGATAAAGGATACTGTAATTCTGAGATTATTTTCTCTCCCTCTCCTGGCTCGCTGTGCGCATGGCACGTAGGTGTAACAAACCCGCAAAACTGAAAAATACAACAAGCGTTTGCAGTTTCCTGTCTTGGCATTTGAACTCTGAGGCACTCAACGGAATCGTGGTGTCCTAAGCGCTTTATTAGGGTTGCCAATCCCCAGGTGGGGGCAGGGGATCCCCTGGTTTGGAGGCCCTCCCTCCGCTTCAGGGTCATCAGAAAGCTGGGGGAGGGAAATGTCTGCTGGGCACTCCATTATTCCCTATGGAGGCCGATTCCCATAGGGTATAATTGAAAATTGATCTGTGGGTATCTGGGGCTCGGTGGGGGGGCTGTTTTTTTGAGGTAGAGGCACCACATTTGCAGCATAGCATCCAGTGCCTCTCCTCAAAACACCCTCCAAGTTTTAAAAAGATGGGACGAGGGGGTCCAATTCTATGAGCCCCCAAAGAAGGTGCCCCTACCCTTCATTATTTCCAATGGAGGGAAGGTGTTTAAAAGGTGTGGTGTCCCTTTAAATGTGATGGCCAGAACTCCCTTCGGAGTTCAATCATGCTTGTCACAACCTTGCTCCTGGCTTCACCCCCAACATCTCCTGGCTCCACCCCCTAAGTCCGCAGATGTTTCTTGGATTGGACTTGGCAACCCTACGCTTAATGCACATTAACTGAGAAAGCTTTACACCAACACGGTGGAGTAGGCTGCAATTCTTATCCCCACATTTTGTGGCTTATCCAAGTCCACCTAGTGCAGCGGTCCCCAACTTTTTTGGCACCAGGGACCGGTTTTGTGGAAGAGAATTTTTCCACAGAGGGGGGTGGGGAGGGATGGTTTCGGGATGAAACAGTTGTGCACTTTATTTTCATGTGGTGGTTAAGTGTGCAGACTCTTATCTGGGAGAACCGGGTTTGATTCCCCACTCCTCCCCTTGCAGCTGCTGGAATGGCCTTGGGTCAGCCATAGCTCTGGCAGAGGTTGTCCTTGAAAGGGCAGACTCTTCTCTGGGAGAACTGGGTTTGATTCCCCACTCCTCCACTTGCAGCTGCTGGAATGGCCTTGGGTCAGCCGTAGCTCTAGCAGAGGTTGTCCGTGAAAGGGCAGACTCTTATCTGGGAGAACCGGGTTGGATTCCCCACTCCTCCACTTGCAGCTGCTGGAATGGCCTTGGGTCAGCCGTAGCTCTGGCAGAGGTTGTCCGTGAAAGGGCAGACTCTTATCTGGGAGAACCAGGTTGGATTCCCCACTCCTCCACTTGCAGCTGCTGGAATGGCCTTGGGTCAGCCGTAGCTCTGGCAGAGGTTGTCCATGAAAGGGCAGACTCTTATCTGGGAGAACCGGGTTGGATTCCCCACTCCTCCACTTGCAGCTGCTGGAATGGCCTTGGGTCAGCCATAGCTCTGGCAGAGGTTGTCTTTGAAAGGGCAGACTCTTATCTGGGAGAACCGGGTTTGATTCCCTGCTCCTCCACTTGCAGCTGCTGGAATGGCCTCGGGTCAGCCGTAGCTCTGGCAGAGGTTGTCCTTGAAAGGGCAGACTTTTATCTGGGAGAACCAGGTTTGATTCCCCACTCCTCCACTTGCAGCTGCTGGAATGGCCTTGGGTCAGCCACAGCTCTGGCAGAGGTTGTCCTTGAAAGCGCAGACTCTTATCTGGGAGAACTGGGTTGGATTCCCCAATCCTCCCCTTGCAGCTGCTGGAATGGCCTTGGGTCAGCCACAGCTCTGGCAGAGGTTGTCCTTGAAAGCGCAGACTCTTATCTGGGAGAACCGGGTTGGATTCCCCACTCCTCCCCTTGCAGCTGCTGGAATGGCTTTGGGTCAGCCACAGCTCTCACCGAGCTGTCCTTGAAAGGGCAGCTTCTCGGGAGAGCTCTCTCAGCCCCACCCACCTCACAGGGTGTCTGTTGTGGGGGAGGAAGATAAAAGAGATTGTGAGCCACACTGGGAGTGGGGGGGCAGGATATAAATCCAATGTCTTCACTGTAATATATAATGAAATAATTACACAACTCAGGGCCCAGTTGCTAACAAGCCACGGACCGATACCAGTCCACGGCCGGGGGGTTGAGGATCCCTGACCTAGTGAATTTATGGCTGATTCTTCTCAGCTCACCCACATGCTGATATTATATCGGCCAACGCGGTCTAGTGCAGGGGTGGGCAGACTTGAGCCATGTAAAATAAACGTTGGATGTTTGAGAACCCCAAGACACGAACATCAGATGTTTGAGAACCGCAAGGGAGGGAAGGAGGGAGGCAAATAGATGGGGGAGGGAGGTGGAGATGGAAAGAAAGCAACTTTAAATGCCTTCTCCAAGCTACCGGCTGGCTCGGCTTGGCATTGAGAAGTGCTTTCAAGAGACAAATGCCCTCTCCAAGCCAACTGATGGGGGCTTTGAGAGCCGCATGTGGCTCTCAAACTGCAGTTCGATCACCTCTGGTGCAGTGGTTAGGGTGTCTCTAAAATCTGGGAGAGCCAGGTTCGAATCCTTTTCCTTCTGTGAAGACTTGCTGGGTGACCTTGGGCCAGTTGTGCACTCTCGACTGGACCTAGCTCACAGGGTTGTTGCGATGGTGAAACGGAAGAGAAGAGAACGATGTAAGCTGCTTTTGGTCCCCTTTGAGACCAATGAACTAACTAAACAAACTGCTCAGACTCACTAAATAAACCGGCTGGTTAAGGAACTAATTTTGTGTTGGAGACAGGTAGTTTTCCTTGTGGGGTTGAAGGCAGTACGAAAGACAGAGGGTCCCTCACAGTGCTCACATGAATCCCATCCCCCCCCCCCCCGAAAACAGGTTTTCCAGATTTCTCTGTTTCAAAACCTGCTGAACCTTCTTAATCACAAGCGACTCACGGTGCTGTTCTAAGCAGAATCCTACCACTCTAAATCTGTTGGAAGTCAACAGACTTAAAGGGCCTTGACTCTGCTTAGGATAACGCTGCAAGGGATGTAAAAATGTGTGCCAAACACTGTAAGTGAAGCCTCTTGCAAAACACTTTCGTTGTCCTAGAAACAACTGTTTGTCTTTATTTGTGTCGTTCACACAAGGAAATACAGTAAAGATAATGAAGGGATACTGCTTTATTCTTGTTTGATACTAGATTTGCTCATGAGCAATGCTCCCTCCAAGGAGCCCTGTGGCGCAGAGTGGTAAAACTGCAGTACTGCAGTCCAAACTCTCTGCTCACAACCTGAGTTTGATCTCCGGCGGAAGCTGGGTCCAAGTCGCCAGCTCAAGGTTGACTCAGCTTTCCATCCTTCCGAGGTCGGTCAAACGAGGACCCAACTTGCTGGGGGAGAAAGTGTAGAGGACTGGGGAAGGCAATGACAAACCACCCCGTCAAAAGTCTGCCGTGAAAACGTCGTGATGTGACGTCACTCCAGAGTCAAAAACGATCGGTGCTTGCACCTTTACCTTTAATGCTCCCTCCAAGCTGTGGGATTTTATGAGCAAAAATTCTGCTTCGTGGGCTACAGTTGTGAGCTGCCGCATCAATCCGTTTGCTCCCGGGGCCATTTTTCCTGAGCTTAGACAAAAATGTGTGAGCTGGATGCTAAAAAACTGCTAGCTCACACTCCGCTTTGGGGGGAACGTTGCTCATGAGTCTCCTTGCTGTGGGACGGCGAGAAAGATATCAATTTGAAGCTGCCGGAATATGCCCATCTTATATACGGAGGCTTGCCTGGTGCATTGCTACACATTCAGAGCAAATAAGGCCAGATGCGCAAGACAGGTTCACAGACGCGTGTTTGTGTATTGTTTTCTTCTGGGATGACACCAAGCTGAGTGTGTGAATGGGTCCTTGGAAGTTAGGTGACAGAGGAAGCTCTCTCACTGGTGTTAGATTTGGGAAATCCTGCCTCATTCACGCATGCAGCCTTGAGTCAGGAATGTTCTGTTTTTGAGAGAAGACTTGGGCATAAGGTTGCCAGCCTCCAGATGGAGAAAAATTAGGGTTGCCAAGTCCAATTCAAGAAATATCTGGGGACTTTGGGGGTGGAGCCAGGAGGCATTGGGGCGGAGCCAGGAACAAGGGTGTGACAAGCATCATTGAACTCCAAAGGGAGTTCTGGCCATCACATTTAAAGGGACAGCACACCTTTTTAATGTCTTCCTTCCATAAGAAATAATGAAGGATAGGGGCACCTTTTGGGGGGGGCTTCTTTTGGTCCAATCGTTTTGAAACGTGGGGGGTACTTTGGGGGGAGGCACTAGATACTATACTGAAAATTTGGTGCCTCTACCTCAAAAAACTGCTCCCCCGAAACCTCCAGATCAATTCCCCATTATACCCTATGAGAATCGATCTCCACATGGGGAATAATGAAGTGCTCAGCAGAGGTTTCCCTCCCCCCCCCACCCCGTTTATGGCGACTCTGAAGCGAGGGATTGGCCTCTCTACTCACGAGTTGCTGCCAACTTCTTCAAAGTAACACAGCCACACCATCCCAAGAGGAAGCCTTTCAATCGGAGTCTGAAGCCTCCGGAGGTGGAAAGGCACATGGTCCTCTGGGGGCGGGGCTTCCCCCCACTGGCCAGCTGACTGGGGGCGGGAAGGAGCCTGGGAAAGCGGAAGAACCCCTGCTGGGACTGGGGATTGGCAAGCCTAAGCAAAATATATACAACCAGTAGGTTATAGTGACCAAGTTTTGTTGTTCAGTCGCACAGTCAAGTCCAGTTCAAAAACAATTAACAGTCATGATTCCAACTGCTTTCCAGGATGGCAAGAATACTTCAAATGAACGGGGGTGCAGAAGAGTCTCCAAAACAACTTCCAAAAAAATGGCATCGCGCTCACAACGGGCTCAAGGCCTGGAGCGTAGTGCCATTTTCTGAAGCTGTTTTGGAGATACTTTTGCGCCCCTGTTCATTTGAGGGATTCTTGCAGTCACGGAACCCAGTGGAATCATGACTCTTCCTTATTTTTGAACTGGAAGTCTTTTACAAATTGTTATCAGTGGAGCACCCCGGGCTAGAAGAGTGATCAAAGCAGGTTTTGTCAAGCCGACTTCCTGTACGTCGGGACTCCGTGTTCAAATTCATATTGCACCTTGAAGTGCGTTTGTTCTAAAAGTTCATATTCATTTTGTACTACCGTTTCATTAATTGGTCGCTATAACCTACAGGTCGTATATATTTTTCAGTCTGAGGTGACCTCTCTCCTGCTTTTCAGCCTCCAGATGGGTCCTGGAGATCTCCCAGAATTACCAGTGCTCTGCAGGGGACAGAGATAATTTCCCATGGAGGAAAATGACTCCTTTGGAAGGCGGACAGTATGGCATTCTACCCACTAGGGTTGCAGTTCCCCTAATCTGCCACTGGGGTGGAGTGGAGGTGGGGTTGCCAGATCCAGAAGCAGTTGGAGCGGAGGTTTGGGGGTGGAGCCTGGGGAAGACCGGGACCTCAGTAGGGTAAGATGCGACAAAGCCCCCCCCCCCCTCCAAAACATCCATTTTCTTCAAGGGGACCTCATCTCTGTAGTCTGGAGATGAGCCGTAATTCTGGGGGGTCCCCAGGTCCCATGTAGAGGCTGGCATGCCTAATTCCTCCTGTGGTTCTTCCCTTCCCTAAATCTCACCCCCTCCCAGATGCCACTCTAGAGTTGCCAGCTCCAGGTTTGGGAATACCTGGAGATTTGGGTGCGGGGTGAAGCCATTATTCCCTATGGAGACCAATTCCCATAGGGTATAATGGAGAATTGATTTGCAGGTTTCTGGGGCTCTGGAGGGGCTGTTCTTTCTTTTTCTTAGGTAGATGCACCAAATTTGCAGCATAGCATCCAGTGCCTCTCCTCAAAACACCCTCCAATTTTCAAAAAGATTGGGCCAGGGGGTCCGATTCTAGGAACCCCCAAAGAAGGTGCCCCTATCCTTCATTATTTCCAGTGGAGGGAAGGCATTTAGAAGATGTGCGGTCTCTTTAAATGGGACAGCTAGAACGCCCTTTGGAGTTCAATGATGCTTGTCACAACCTTCCTCCTGACTCCACCCCCAATGTCTCCTGGCTCCACCCCCAAAGTCTCCTGGCTCCACCCCCAAAGTCCCCAGATATTTCTTGAATTGGACTTAAGGCTGGGGATCGAAAGCAGGTTCTGAAACCCTGACTGTAGTACTCTCTGGGGAGTAACTCTCTTATACTCCAAAATTACAACTGGGAGCCAGGAGATTGGCAACCCTGCCAGGTCTGTGTTGGAGAATACCTGGGGACTTTGGGGGTGGATCTAGGAGAAGGCAGGGTTTTCAGAGGGGAGGGGCCTCAGCAGTGTACAGTGCCATAAAGCACGTATTCCAAGGGTGGCCAATGGTAGCTCTCCAGTTGTTGTTTTTTGCCTACAACTCTCATCAGCCCCAGCCAGCATGGCCAATGGCTGGGGCTGATGGGAGCTGTAGGCAAAAATATCTGGAGAGCTACCATTGGCCACCCCTGCTGTATTCTGTCTAAGTTTCTGTGTGTGTGTGTGGGGGGGGGGTTATGGGTTTAGTATCTTGTGAGCATAATTCTGCAAATGCTGTATATCTTGTTAAAATTCAATGAAAGCTGAGAGGAGGAGGAGGAGACGAAGAAAAAGAAGAAGACTGCAGATTTATACCCTGCCCTTCTCTCTGAATCAGAGTCTCAGAGCGGCTTACAGTCTCCCTTATCTCCTGCCCCCACAACAGACACCCTGTGAGGTGGGTGGGGCTGAGAGAGCTCTCAAGGACAACCTCTGCCAGAGCTATGGCTGACCCAAGGCCATTCCAGCAGCTGCAAGTGGAGGAGTGGGGAATCAAACCCGGTTCTCCCAGATGAGAGTTTGCCCTTTCAAGGACAACCTCTGCCAGAGCTATGGCTGACCCAAGGCCATTCCAGCAGCTGCAAGTGGAGGAGAGGGGAATCAAACCCGGTTCTCCCAGGTAGGAGTCTGCCCTTTCAAGGCCAACCTCTGCCAGAGCTATGGCTGACCCAAGGCCATTCCAGCTGGTGCAAGGGGAGGAGTGGGGAATCAAACCCGGTTCTCCCAGATAAGAGTCTGCCCTTTCAAGGACAACCTCTGCCAGAGCTATGGCTGACCTAAGGCCACTCCAGCTGGTGCAAGTGGAGGAGTGGGGAATCAAACCCGGTTCTCCCAGATAAGAGTCTGCCCTTTCAAGGACAACCTCTGCCAGAGCTATGGCTGACCCAAGGCCATTCCAGCTGGTGCAAGTGGAGGAGTGGGGAATCAAACCCAGTTCTCCCAGGTCAGAGTCCGGGCACTGAACCACTACACCAATCTGGCTCTCAAACCTGCTTGCAAAAGAAAAGCAGGCATTTCCTCCAGGGGAACTGATCCCTGCCAGCTGGAGATCAGTTGTAAAAGTGGGAGATCTCCTGACCCCACAGACTGCTGGTAGTAATCCATTGGACTTGCGCAACAGAACGCTTTCTGAGCAGTGGTTCCGATCCAAATTGGTGACTCAAAGTCATAGAAGTCAAAGAAGGGGGAACCTCTCGAAACGTGGAAATTATAACCTGGGATGCATGTCTCACCGGTCCACGCACCAACTCATGAGGATTGTTAAATTCGAAAGTGACGATTGAATAATTCACCAGTAAACAACAAGCTCACGAGGAGTGCTAAATTGGAATGGACCATTCATTTCTCCAGAGTCAAGGGATTACATATTGTTTAGGAAAAAGCTGACAAATCTATTAGTGGCTCTGTCACTGTAATTGCATATATGCATGAATGGTTTAGCACAGAGGTGTCAAACATGCGGCCCGGGGGCCTACTTAGGCCCCCAGAGGGCTGCTATCAGACCCCCGAGCAACTGGCTGTCATCCACTTCCTTTTCCCTCTCTCTTGCTCCCTTCTGCATCTCAGCTTGCTTTGCCAGGCTTGCTCAATTGCACAGGAGCTACAGGAAAAACCTCGGCTTTCTCCATTGGCTGAGGCTCCTCCCTTGGGGAGGAAAGGGGGGGGAGGCAGAACTTGCTTTGCCAGGCTCTCTGAATCACACAGCAGAGATACTGACCCAAGCCTCTCTTCCTTCTATCGGCTGAGGCTCCCCCCCCCTCTAGTCCCCTGGGGAAGGAAGGAAAGAGCCAGAGCTTCCTTTGCCCTGTTCCCTGGATCCCCTGGGAGAAATACAAAGAAAGCACCTTTAAGACCATGGAGTGCTAATGTTTTAAGCATGTTTTGTTTTAAGTTTTTTTTAAAAAAAAACTTTAATTGTGTTTGTCTGTGTCGTAGAATCATAGAGTTAGAAGGGACCTCCAGTGTCATCTAGTCCAATCTGCTGCACAATGCAGGAAATTCACAAATCCCACCCCCTACTCCACCCCCAAAATATCCTTTGTAAAGTTTATATCTCTGCTACCTAATCTTAAATAGGTACACATATGTCCTTTACAGGGGTCATTTTGTAGAAAAATAGGTGGTGGAGTTCATCCAGGGATTGTTATGCAGCTGCACCTACTATTCAATGGACAAGGAGGTGGAACTCTCAGAAAGGTGCAGGAGCTGTGCTCCTCTGAGCTGCCACTGAATCTGAGGCCTGGTCCTTCATAAAGTTTATATCTTTGCTACCTAATCTTAAGTGGTTACATACATGCAGTGGTGGGATTCAAATAAATTAACAACAGGTTCTATGTCCTAATGACCATTTTAACTATATCAAAAGATATACCGAAAGGTAGTTTAATAATTCACGCATTAAATACTGCAATAAGAACAGTAAAAGAGGTAAAGACAACTAGATTATGTTTAAAGAAAGATTTATTGAAGATATTTCCATATTGGGAGTTCTGGCCCTCACATTTAAAGGGATGGCACACCTTTTCAATGCCTTCCTTTCATAGGAAATAATGAAGGATAAGGGCACCTTCTTTTGGGGCTCATAGAATTGGACCCCCTGGTCCAATCTTTTTGAAACTGGGAGGGTATTTTGGGGAGAGGCACTACCATCCTCCACTGCGAAGACTGCCCATTTATACTCACTCTCTATTTCCTATTACTCAGCCAGTTTTTGATCCACAAGAGGACCTGTCCTTTTACTCCATGACTCTCAAGCTTTCTAAGGCGCCTTTGATGAGGAACTTTATCAAAAGCTTTCTGGAAGTCAAGGTAAACAACGTCTATTGGGTCCCCTTTGTCCACCCCCTCAAAGAACTGTAACAGGTTAGTGAGGCAAGATCTTCCCTTACAGAACCCACCCTGAGTCTTCCTCAATAACCCGTGTTCATCAATGTGCCTGCTCATTCTGTCCTTGATAATGGTTTCTAACAACTTTCCCGGTATTGAAGTCAGACTGACTGGCCTGTAATTTCCCGAAAATCCTCTGGAACCCTTTTTAAAGATGGGGGTGACATTTGCTACCTTCCAGTTTTCAGGAACGGGGGCAGATTTCAATGAAAGATTACATATTTTTGTCAGAAGATCAACAAGTTCAACTTTGACTTCAGCCCCCAGGTCAGATGGTTGACACCCCGGCTTTGCAGAATGAAGTGTCACTCTGGCAATGTGAGCTTAAAAGGCTGGCCTCCCTAAAAAAGCAGTGTGCCAACCAAAGCTGGTTATACAAGCTTGAGCAAACACGGGTGGAGGACTCACATGTCCAGGCAGAGGGTTTTTTTACCATCACCTGAAAGCTACTACAGTTGGGGCTCCCAAACGCATGCCACAGAACCCATCTGAACAGATCAACCGTTGGCTGGGGAAAAGCCCAGCTATCAAGCCTTGCATACATGGCAACACGCTCCAATATTTATCTCTCTGCAAAAAGAAAAATCTGTCACCTAATTTGACTGCCATTTGCAAAAAAACCAAACAAGCCCGACGCCCCCACAAGCGTTTGCAGCCCACAGACCTTCGCCTACTCATCCTTCCAGGAATGAAAGTGGGCGGGGCTTCCTGACTCCGCGAGCGCGCACGAGCGAGCGGAGCCCTTCTTTGCCGAGGGGCATGCCGGGTCTGGTAGTCTTTCGAGCCTCCTGCCTGCTGTGCTACCGAGCACAAGGACTACGAGTCCCAGAAGGCGCCACTGTGGTTAGCTTGAGCTGCTTTTTCCTCGGCACCTGGGTTTTAATCACACGTGGGAGTGGTGAAGCTGGAAGGGGCTAGAGGGAGTGAGACGCAATTCCTGGCAGGGCGCGCGTCTAACTTGTTCGCTTGGGCTTTTTTGCAGTCTGGTGGGGAAAAGAAACTGTTGAGTTTTAGGCACTTAGAGGGGAAAGTCCCCGTTGATCCGAGGGTGCCCGACCAACAAACGGTTCTATAGAACCGATAGCGCATTAGGTAACGGTTCCATAGAAGTGGTGCGAACCTGCTGAATCCCACCACTGCATACATGGCCCAGCCCAACATGACCCAGCCTGAGAAGATCTCATTTAGGTCAGATCCAGCTCCTATAACAAATGAGGTTGACACCCTTGGTTTAGCGCAGGGGTGGGGAACCTTTTTTCTGCCTTGGGCCACATGGATATTTATAACATCATTTGCGGGCCATAAAAAATTATCAACTTAAAAGACAGTGCTCTGCCGAGGGAGAACGATTCAGGCCAGCAAAAGTAATGCAAATAATTGTTTTTCTATTTGAAGTCATGTGGGGAGAGCTTAATCTGCCCCCCCCCCCACACACACACACACTCACATGCACACGGCCCACCGCCCTAGGCAAATGCATAGGTCCAGGGCTTTTTTGTAGAAATAGCCCAGCAGGAACTCAGTAGCATATTAGACCACATCCCCTAATATTAGCATATTAGGTCACACACTCATTAGCATATTAGGCCACACCATCTGGGATAATTAGGGTTGCCAAGTCCAATTCAAGAAACATCTGGGGACTTTGGGGGTGGAGCCAGGAGACATTAGGGGTGGAGCCAAGATCAAGGCTGTGACAAGCATAACTGAACTCCAAAGGGAGTTCTGGCCATCACATTTAAAGGGATGGCACACCTTTTCAATCCTTCCATAGGAAATAATGAAGGATAGGGGCAACTTCTTTTGGGGCTCATAGAATTGGACCCCCTGGTCCAATCTTTTTGAAACTTGGGGGAGAGGCACTAGATGCTATACTGAAAATTTGGTGCCTCTACTCCAAAAAACAGCCCCCCCAGAGCCCCAGATACCTACGGATCAATTCTCCATGATTTTCTATGGGAATAAATCTCCATAGGGAATAATAGAGTTCCCAGCGGACATTTCCCTCCCTCCCCCTGCTTTCTAACGACCCTGAAGCGGGGGGAGGGTCTCCAAACTGGGGGATCCTCTGCCCCCACCTGGGGATTGGCAACCCTAGGGAGAATCAAGTGCAAACTGAACCGTGACAGTAACTTTTGCAGGCCCTGTAGCAATTCTGGCCGGCCAGCCAGGCCCCAAGGAGGCTGCCACACACTACATCTGGGCCCTGTGATCCCTGCCTGGCCCTGGGAAGGCTGCTGCACAGCGCGGCTGGGCCCCACGATCCTCACAGGCCAGCCAGGCCCCAGAGGGGCTGCCACATGGCTCAGATTTGGCCCAGCAATCCCCGAGGGCCACACCAAGCGACCTCGAGGGCCGCGTACAGCCCTCGGGATGGAGGCTCCCCACCCCTGCTTTAGCGTGTGCAAGTTTGCATACGCAGACCAATACACGCAAGCGTGAAGCAATTCTCACAGTGTTTTGCTTCAGCGTTTCTCCCGCCTGGAGGTCGACAATCCTAATAGCAGCTGGCAGTCGGAGCAGACAATACCGCAAGGCCGCTTCCTGCACCCTTCTGCCCGATACGTCCCGCCACTCTCGGCAATAAAGGAACCCCCTTCGGGCACACTCCGGGTTCATGTCCTCAGGAAAATCCCGACCCCTGCTGCCAAGGACCCCCTCCCCAAACCTCCTTCCCTTCCCGTCGCCGCTGCCCGTCCCTCCAGCGCCTGCTTTCCCTCCACCATACGGTCCCCCCCTCCCTAATCCGTGCCCAGTTCTATTCCAGGGCAGGGATTTTCAATTAAGGATACTTACCGCGTCCCCCTTGAACCAAACCCCTCCTCTCCCGGCCATTTCTCTAATGAGGGGTGGCTGGTGGTAAATTAATTGTCCTGACAGTGTGACCCTAATCCGCCCGTGTATTATAATTATAAGGGGTGCGTGTGTGTGTGTGTTTGTGTGTGCGCGCGGTGGAGGCCGAGGGAAGGACCTTGGTTATTTCTGGCCCGGCTGCTTCGTAATTAACCAGCACGTGGCATCGTAAGGCCCGGGATTACAAAAGCTTTTTATTTATTTCCTTTTGACTCATTAATTTTTCTCCCCCTCCGCCAGCCCCAGGGTAATTAAAGAGCTTCCTGCCGACCGCCTTCGCCCCTGCGAGCGGATCGCTCCCCCTTTCTCGCCATGGATCTTGGCCACTTTGTTTGTCCCCGGGGGCCGCAGGGAATTAATGTTAATTAAAAGTGCATTGTTTTCAACGCTCCCTGGATTACCGTCCATAGC
Source organism: Heteronotia binoei (assembly GCF_032191835.1). Lineage (NCBI taxonomy): Eukaryota > Metazoa > Chordata > Lepidosauria > Squamata > Gekkonidae > Heteronotia > Heteronotia binoei. The sequence continues at coordinate 48,338,932 of NC_083239.1, read as the reverse complement.
ATATTCCTTTCCCCTGGCCTCATTTTAAGTGTATTAGCTTAAAGAGGACCGGGGAGCGAGCGTTCCGTGGCGAAATGGACCGCCCGGACGCGGCAGGGCACACGCTTGGGCGTTCGCACACTCGGCTTCACCCTCTTGACGGCTGAGTCGGCTGACCTGCGTGTGTGAATGGGGTTGTTTCCCTGCTCTCCTCAAAATCAGCACTTTTCTAAAGGTCTGCACATTCAGCAGCATGCAGTAAAGCAAGGGGTGTCAAACTCATTTGTTGCAAGGGCTGGATCTGACATAAATGAGACCTTGTTGGACCTTTCTGTGTAATGCCGGGTAGCAGAGATATAAGCTTTATAAAGGACACCGACAAACACAATTGAAGTTTTGTTGTTTTTTTTTTAAAAACCCTAAAAATTAAGCATGCTTAAAACAGTAGCCGTTCTTAAAGGTGCTTTCTTTGTATCTCTCCCATGCGATCCAGAGAACTGGGCAAAGGAAGCTCTGGCTTTTTCCTTCCTTCCCCAGGGGACCAAGAGGGGGAGGAGCCTCAACCAATAGAAGGAAGAGGGGCTTGGCTCAGTAGCCAGTTTGGTGTAGTGGTTAAGGGTGTGGACTCTTATCTGGGAGAACCGGGTTTGATTCCCCGCTTCTCCACTTGCAGCAGCTGGAATGGCCTTGGGTCAGCCATAGCTATGGCAGAGGTTGTCCTTGAAAGGGCAGACTCTTATCTGAGAGAACCGGGTTTGCTTCCCCAATCCTCCACTTGCAGCTGCTGGAATGGCCTTGGGTCAGCCCTAGCTCTGGCAGAGGTTGTCCTTGAAAGGGCAGACTCTTATCTGGGAGAACCAGGTTTGCTTTCCCACTCCTCCACTTGCAGCTGCTGGAATGGCCTTGGGTCAGCCAGAGCTCTCACAGAGCTGTCCTTTAAAGGGCAGACTCTTATCTGGGAGAACCGGGTTTGATTCCCCACTCCTCCACTTGCAGCTGCTGGAATGGCCTTGGGTCAGCCATAGCTATGGCAGAGGTTGTCCTTGAACGGGCAGACTCTTATCTGGGAGAACCGGGTTTGATTCCCCACTCCTCCACTTGCAGCTGCTGGAATGGCCTTGGGTCAGCCATAGCTCTGGCAGAGGTTGTGCTTGAAAGGGCAGACTCTTATCTGGGAGAACCAGGTTTGATTCCCCACTCCTTCACTTGCAGCTGCTGGAATGGCCTTGGGTTAGCCATAGCTATCGCAGGAGTTGTCCTTGAAAGGGCAGCTGCTGTGAGAGCCCTCTCAGCCCCATCTACCTCACGGGGTGCCTGTTGTGAAGGGGGGAAGAAGATATAGGAGATTGTAAGCCGCTCTGAGTCTCTGATTCAGAGAGAAGGGCAGGGTATAAATTTGCAGTCGTTGTCTTCCAGCTCCTTCCCCAGGAGACCAGGAGGGGGAGGAGTCTATGGAAGGGAATGAGGCTTAGCTCAGTAGTTCTGCTGTGTGATTGAGAGACCCTGGAAAAACAAGCTCTGCCTTCCCCCCCTTCCTCCCTAAGGGAGGAGCCTCAGCCAATGGAGAAAATAGAGGCTTTGCTCTGTAACTTCTGTGCGATTGAGCAAGCCTGGCAAAGCAAGCTGTTGTGCAGAAGGAAGCAAGAGAGAGGGAGAAGGAGGCAAATGACAGCCAGTTGCTTGGGGGCCTGATAGGAGCCCTCTGGGGGCCTGATTTGGCCCCCAGGCCACATGTTTGACCCCTGCTCTACGGTATACCATAGAAACCAGGAAAAACTGATATTCTTCCCCCATAGAGTAGTGTTACCGGCCTCCAGGTGCTGACTGGAGATCTGCTGTTACAGCTGATCTCCAGGTGAAAGACTGGTTTACCTGGAGAAGAAGCATGTTTTGGAAGGCAGACTATGACATTATACATGGTTGAAGTCTTTCCCCTCCCCAAACCCCACACTGCTCAGGCTCCCCAAATCTCCAGGTATTTCCCAACCTGGAGCTGGCAACTTCACCCAGGGACCACTCCCAGACCTCCAAGAATTCCCTAAGCCAGAATTGGTAACAATATGAGTCCAGTTGCTGGAGAAGACTCTTGAGAGTCTCTTGGACTGCAAGAAGATCCAATCAGTCAGTCCTAAGGGAAATCAACCCAGACTGTTCCCTGGAAGGTCAGATGCTGAAGCTGAAGCTCAAATACTTTGGCCACCCAATGAGAAGGGAGCACTCCCTGGAGAAGCCCCTGATGCTGGGAAAGACAGAAGGCAAAAGAAGAAGGGGACGGCAAAAGATGAGATGGCTGGACAGCGTTACCGATGTAACTAACATGAAATGGAGTGGATTTTGAAGGATGATGGAAGACAGGAGGACCTGGGATGACTTGGTCCAGCTGAACAACAAAACTCCTCAGACACCAACTAAAAAATTCTAAGGTATAAGTTTTTGTGAATCAAAGTTCACTTCGTCAGGTCAAAAGGTTTGACTCACAAAACCGTGTAGGCCCTGGAAGGGGGCGGGGGGGGGGGGGAGTGAATTGAACTCGACAGTACTGTTGGACTAGCCGCCCTGAGCCTGCCTTGGTGGGGAGGGCGGGGTATAAATAAAATTTATTATTATTATTATAATTTTGTCCTAGTACTACAAACCAATACAGCTACCCACCAGTTTTTCTCTAGAGATGTTTTCCTTTAGAGAAATACAGAGAAGCCTTGCTGTTGAGGGAAAAGAGAGACAGAGGACTTGTGGGATAAGTGGAGAGAAGGTACATTGGCCAGGTTTCCAGGTAGCCGCTTAATACTTGTGATTCTTTTGCCTAATTGTGTCAGTTTTGAATTTTTGCTGCCTGCTTTCTGCACCGCTTATGGCAGGGGTGTCGAACTCATTTGTTATGGCCGGATCTGACATAAATGAGACCTTGTCAGGCCGAGCCATGTCAGGTTGGGCCGGGCTGTGTGTGTACATACTTAAGATTAGATAAAAAGGTGAAGGTAGTCCCCTGTGCAAGCACCAGTCGTTTTCGACTCTGGGGTGACGTTGCTTTCACAACGTTTTCACGGCAGACTTTTTTACGGGGTGGTTTGCCATTGCCTTCCCCAGTCACCTACGCTTTCCCCCCAGCTACTCATTTGACCGACCTCGGAAGGATGGAAGGCTGAGTCAACCTGGAGCCGGCTACCTGAACCAGCTTCCGCTGGGATCGAACTCAGGTCATGAGCAGAGGGCTCCGACTGCAGTACGGCAGCTTTACCACTCTGCGCCACGGGGCTCTTTTAAGATTAGGTAGCAGAGATATACATTTTATAAAGAACACAGACAAACACAAATATATATATTTTAAAAAACTTAAAACATGCTTAAGATGTTAGCAGTCATTGGTCTTAAAGATGCTTTCTTTGTATTTCTCCCATGGGATCCAGGAAACTGAGCAAAGGAAGCTCTGGCTCTTTCCTTCCTTCCCCAGGGGACTGGGAGGGCAGGAGCCTCAGCTAATAGAAAAGAGAGAGGCTTAGCTCAGGATCTCTGCTGTGCGATTGAGAGAGCCTGGAAAAACCAACTCTGCCCCCCCCTCCTCCCCAAGGGAGGAGCCTCAGCCAATGGAGAAAATAGAGATTTTGCTCTGTAGTTCCTGTGCAATTGAGCAAGCCTTCCTGTTATGCAGAAGGAAGCAATAGTGAGGGAGAAGGAAGCAGATGACAGCCAGTTGCTCGGGGGCCTGATAGGAGCCCTCCAGGGGCCTGATTCGGCCCCCGAACTGTTTGACACCCCTGGCTTATGGTGTATCTTGCACTGTTTTCTTTATTCCATTATATGTTCTAATATTGTAATCACCTTGGAGTCTCCAAGAGAAAGTGCAGTAAATCAGTAATATTGTGCAGGGAGAGTAGGCATTGGGAAATATCTGGTGATCTGGGAGGTGGAATCTGAGGAGGGTGGCATTTGGAGAGGAGAGGGGCTTCGGTGGGGTGAAGAAGAAGACCTGATGCGTTTCGATCTAGACTGGTCTTCTTCAGATGTCAGAAAGTACACATATTGGCTCGTAATACAGAATAGAACAACGCTGGACCACAAGGAAATTTAATGAAGTGACAAAGGCTTAGAGATATTCTTGAGGCCTCTTATTCTACAGCCTTATGTCTTAATCAAGGGCATACATATTGCATCCAGTGTCTTATTATATGCCACATAGTCCGCAGGAGCCAATGTGTGTACTTACCTTTCTGAGGTAAAGTCGAGTGGGTTCCCATTGTGGTTTTATGATTGTACATAGGATAGAGGCTTATGATGGGCCCTTAAATGGTTTTAGCTTTCTGCAATGAATATGTTGGTTTATGATTTATTTTACACTTTGTTTTTAATGTTTGGCCCTTTAATTGCATATTAACCGTTCAGGTTTCTTACTCCAGCTTTTGGGTTAAGTTTCTTTCCCTTCTTTGTTTTTCCTTGGACGTGGGATTTGAACCTGGAGCTCCCAGATCTTAATTCAGGGGTCCCTGACCTTTCGAACCTGCTAGTTTGATCTTAACACCTCCCGTCTTCATACAGAGAGAGGGAGGGATCCTAGAAAAGATCACAAGACCAGCTTTGGGAGACTCCCCTTCGCCACCAAAGTTGATTTACTCCTTCTGTTTTTTTTATTACCGGCAGTTTTAACTCATGAGCTTCATCACAAAAGTTGACAAGAACTTTTATACCTAGTTTTTCATCTATAGGCTGTCAGTAGGAATAAGGCAAGGTTCACAAACTGACCCAATCTGTATCAGTTTGTGAGTTGAGATTTAAACCCCTGCTCTTCTCAAACTAGGGTTGCCAAGTCCAATTCAAGAAATATCTGGGGACTTTGGGGGTGGAGCCAGGAGACATTGGGGGTGGAGCCAGGAGCAAGGCTGTGACCAGCATAATTGAACTCCAAAGGGAGTTCTGGCCATCACATTTAAAGGGACCGCACACCTTTTAAATGGCTTCCCTCCATTGGAAATGATGAAGGATGGCACCTTCTTTTGGGGCTCATAGAATTGGACCCTCTGGACCAATCTTTTTGAAACTTGGAGGGTGTTCTGAGGAGAGGCACCCGATGCTATGCTGTAAATTTGGTGCCCCTACCTAAAAAAAAAACAGCTCCCCCAGATCCCCATGAATAAATTCTCCATTATGCCCTATGGGAATTGGTCTCCATAGGGGATAATGGAGTGCCGAGCAGACATTTCCCCCCCTTGGTTTCTAATGACCCTGAAGCAGGGGGAAGGGCCTCTAAACCAGGGGATTCCCCCGCCCCCACCTAGGGACTTTGTAACAAAAAGGAAAAAAAACTGTATAAAAGTAACAACTGTTGCTACAAGTCTCAGCTCACCACTCGATATTTTGAAACAAATCATTTATTATCAGTATTATTGACCAAAAAAACCACTCCACACTAGATGCCAGATTTTAACGACATTGGAGAAATTACAATAGAGGGTTGATGCTACAGCAACGGCAGCAGCCGTGGATGGCCTAGGTCACTATCCATTTCATTCGCCTTCTTCAGGCTGCAGTACACTTGGTAAAGCCTAGAATTCAATAACGGAATGCCCAGTATTTCCTTCAAATTTATATTTAGACGCTCTCCAGCTTTTACAATCGTCGTATAGACAGCTGCAGTCGGAGCCTCAGAGATCATCAGCCTTCCATTAGGGGCTACCCTTTTGTCAGATTCAAAATGTCTCTGTGCTAAACTCCTACGGCTTGTGCCCTTCCCCAGTTGCTAACAGCAGGAATGGAAAAATAAGGCCAATATATAAGTAAAGGACTGAAGACCAGTATCCATTTTAACTTCAGCTATCAAATTGGTTCTTTATTTTCTCCGATTCGGAATATAGCAATTTGTCTTGAGATGCAAGCAAAATTGGGCACCGCACGGGGGCACCTTGAGCGGGTCTCTTCTTTTTGAGTCTGTTTGCTGGAAGCTAGCGGCAGGCCTTTTAAAAAGAAATAAAGGAAGCTGCGAGTAATTACGAAAGGACACGCCTGCGTGTTGCAGTGCTGGAATATTGTAGCCGCTGCTGACTCAGAACTCAAATATGCAAACTCATGAAAGAACGGCCGGAAAGAGGGAAAGAAACCATTTAGATCTCTAGGGGAGTGGTGGAGGAGCCTCTGTTCGTTTGTTGGAAGATGAAGGGGCTGTCCGATAGAATCTATTTTGGAAAAGTAGGGTTGTCAGTTCTCTCCTAGCCATCAGTGGGGGGTAGGGTTATCAGATCCAGGATGGGAAACTCCTAGGGTTGCCAATCCCCAGGTGGGGGCAGGGGATCGCCCAGTTTGGAGGCCCTCCCCCCACTTCAGGATCACCAGAAAGCCTGGGGGGGGGTGAGAGAAGTGTCTGCTGGGTACTCCCTTATTCCCTATGGAGACTGATTCTCATAGGGTATAATGGAGAATTGATCTGGGGGTATCTGGGGGGGGCTGTTTTTTGAGGTAGAGCCACCAGATTTGCAGCACAGCATCCCATGCCTCTCCTCAAAAGACCCGCCAAGTTTCAAAATGATTGGACCAGGAGGTCCAATTCTATGAGCTCCCATAGAAGGTGTCCCTGTCTTTCATTATTTCCAATGGAGGGAAGGCATTTAAAAGAAGAAGATGAAGATGGAGAAGATATTGGATTTATATCCCGCCCTCCACTCCGAAGAGTCTCAGAGCGGCTCACAATCTCCTTTCCCTTCCTCCCCCACAACAGACACCCTGTGAGGTGGGTGGGGCTGGAGAGGGCTCTCACAGCAGCTGCCCTTTCAAGGACAACTTCTGCCAGAGCTATGGCTGACCCAAGGCCATTCCAGCAGCTGCAAGTGGAGGAGTGGGGAATCAAACCCGGTTCTCCCCGATAAGAGTCCACCCACTTAACCATTACACCAAACTGGCTCTCCAGGTGTGCGGACCCTTTAAATGGAATGGCCAGAACTCCCTTTGGAGTTCAGTTATGCTCCTCACAACCTTGCTCCTGGCTCCACCCCATTGTCTCCTGGCTCCGCCTCCAAACTCCCCAGATATTTCTTGAATTGGACCTGGCAACCCTTGTTGCTGAAGATGGCCATTCTGTGGCAACTAATCTCTCAGGCTGAGGCCTCCACAAAGGCCCAAAAGCTTATGAAAATGGAAGCCGAGATTCTGGAGAGCCACAGTGTTAGTGTTAGGCCTCCCCCTTCTTTCTGAGGTGTCCCAGCTCCATTGTGTGGTCCGGAGTGAGATGATTGCCCACCACCAGCTTGTGGCTGGAGATATCCCGGAATTACAACCGTCCTCCAACCAACAGGCATCAGTTCTCCTGGAGAAAATGGCTGCTTTGGAAGGTGGACTCTATGGCGTAATACCCTGCTGAGGCCCCTCCCCTTTCCAAACCCCGCCCTCCTCAGGCTCCGCCCCCAAAAAATCTCCAGGAATTTTCCTATATGAGGGTTGCCAACTCAAGCTTGGGAACTTCCTGGAGATGGGGGGCGAGGAGGGCTAGGGACATCAGAGCTTGGGCAAGCTGCGGGGCGGGGGGGGGAAGCTCAGCAGGGAATGTAGGGAAGGATAGGGGCACATTCTTTGGGGGCTCACAGAATTGGACCCCCTGGTCCAATCTTTTTGAAACGTGGAGGGTGTTTTGAGGAGAAGGCACCGGATGCTATGCTGAATATTCGGTGCCTCTACCTCAAAAAACAGCCCCCCCCCCAGAGCCCCAGATAACCACAGATCAATTCTCCATTATACCCTATGGTAGGCGTGGGAACACTGGCTCTCCAGATGTTCTTTGCCTACAACTCCCATCAGCCCCAGCCAGCATGGCCCACCCCTGCTCTACGGGAATCGGTCTCCATTGGGAATAATGGAGTGTCCGGCAGACATTTCCCTCCCCTCGCCTCACTTTCTGATGACCCTGAAGCGGATGTGATTCCATATACTCTGCCTTCTGAGTAGGATTGCCAGTCTCCAGGTGGGGCCTGGAGATCTCCCAGAATTCCAACTGTTCCCCAGGCTACCAAGACCGGTTCCTCTGGTGAAAACTACTGCTTTAGAGGGTGATGGCGTTACGCCCCACTGCGATCCCTCTCTCCCTCCCTCCCACCCAAGGCCCGAACTCTAAATCTCCAAGACTTTCTCCGCCTGGCGTTGGCAACCCTCTGCTCTGAAGCCACCAGCTCCTCCAGAGGAATTGGTCTCCAGACGGCAGAGATCTGGCGCCGGGCCGCCCCCGGATGATGGCAACCCTAGGCCCGAGGCTCCTGCTGCCTCTCCCCTCTCCCTCGGAGGCGATCAAAATTAATTGTGGCAGACGTCGGGAGTGGTGGATTACCGACCGACCGGCTGCCAGTGGGGTGGACCTCTTTGCCCAAAGTCACCTCAGTCCGGGTGCCCCCCTCCCTTTCCCCTCTCCCCCCCCCTCCTGCCATTCTCCCGGATTAGTCACTGAAGTATAGACAATGACAGCTGACATCATAGCCTTCCACGCTTAAATCTTCCACATTTGGGTGGCACCCACCTCTTCTCCTTCTTCTTTCCCCTTCTTTGTGCCCCTTGGTGCTGCCGTCTCCCCGCACCCTCTCTCCGAACTCTGCACCGTGCGACGTCCAGGTGAGCTGCTCAGGTCTGCACAGGCCGGCTTTTCCGACTTTCTTTTTTTTCCTTCCCCCCTTTCCCGGGAGATATATGATTATTTGCAACTGATCCAGCTTTAGAGGGGTTTAGCTCCCTTGATAAAATTATATCTAATGATTTAAAGTTCTTACGCTTGTAATGCAGCTTTGGGGCGGCTTTATTGTGCTTAATTAAAAGTCCTGCCGGAGGTTTGGGAGGGCCACTTTTTCAGCGTTTCTGACCAATATCTTTCTTTCGGACCAGTTTGCTCCTTCCTTTACGCCCCTCGGGAGAAGAAGGAGGAACGGAATGTGGTCAAACTTTCTCGGGTGGTGCGAGGCGGTATGGTGCCTGCTGTGGAACTGGAGGCATTGCTGTTTTGTTCGGAGTTCTGATAATAAAAGGGGCGAGAGGGAGAGGAATGGGGGGGGGGGGAAATAAATAAGGTGGCAGTTTTGAAGAAAAGGAATTGTATACTTTAGTAAACCAAACTTCCTTCTGTCTTTCTGGCTGCTAAAGAAAAAAGGAATCGAACACCTGAGAACCGAGAGCCTGTTGCCAGACAATATTTTATTTTGTTTTATATTTGCACCCTGAAATTAGGGATGCCAGCCTCCAGGTGGGATTTGGGGATCTCTAGAACAAAGCAGGAGTCAAATAGCAACTTTAAGACCAACCAAGTTTTATTCAGGATGTAAGCTTTCGTGTGCTCTAAGCGCAATTCATCAGACAAGGAGTCGGGTACCTGATTCCTTGTCTGATGAAGTGTGCTTAGAGCACACGAAAGTTTACATCCTGAATGAAACTTTGTTGGTCTTAAAGGTACTACTTGACTCCTGCTTTGTTCTGCTGCTTCAGACCAACACGGCTTCCCATCTGGATCTATTGAGGCTCTCTAGTGCATCTCTAGTCTGCAGAGATCAGTTCCCCCTGGAGAAAAATGAATGCTTGGGAGGGTAGACTCTATGGCATTGTACCCCACTGAAGTCCCTGTCTTCCCCAGGCTCCGTCCCCAAATCTCCAAGGCTTTCCCAGCCTGGATCTGGCAACCCTATGCCCCCATATGAACATATATACGAACATATGACGCTGCCTTCTACTGAATCAGACCCCCCTGGGTCCATCAAAGTCAGTCTTGTCTCCTCAGACTGGCAGCGGCTCTCCAGGGTCTCCAGCTGAGGTTTTTCACGCCTATTTGCCCTGGACCGTTTTTAGTTGGAGATGCTGGGAATTGAACCTGGGACCTTCTGCTTCCCAAGCAGATGCTCTACCACTGAGCCACCATCCCCATCCGCTGCTGGTGGCCGAAGGGGACTAGACAACCTTATCCAAAATGCATCTTTGGGCCTAGAAAAGTTCTGAAGAGTTTTTTATCAGTATAAAAATTCAGTCTGCCTAATGGGCTGGTCACCTACCAACTCTAGTACTGAGGCATATGTATGACCCAAAACCTTGCCTTTAGCTGACTCTTTTAAACAAGCAGCTACGTAGACTTGGATGTCTGAGATGTACCGTCCAGCTGAAGCTAGCTAACAAGGGACGGTGGCTCAGTGGTAGAGCACCTGCTTGGTAAGCAGACGGTCCCAGGTTCAATCCCCGGCATCTCCAGTTAAAAGGACCATGCAGGAGGGGATGGGAAAGACCTCAGCCTGAGACCCCGGAGAGCCAGGAAGTGGGCTTTACAGCTCAGTGGTAGAGCATCTGCTTGGTAAGCAGAAGGTCCCAGGTTCAATCCCTGGCATCTCCAACTAAAAAGGGTCCAGGCAAATAAGCGTGAAAAACCTCAGCTGGAGACCTTGGAGAGCCGCTGCCAGTCTGAGTAGACAATACTGACTTTGATGGACCCAGGACCTGATTCAGTAGAGGGCAGCTTCCTATGTTCATATGTTCACATACGCAATGCTGGATCTGGGGCAATTTCAGACAATCCTAAACTCCGTTGTGCAGCCCATGGGAGAACCGATTTTCCCTTCTTTTGAAATAGCATGCATCACAAGCCAAAATGCCATCTCCATTTCAAAAATGGTGTGTTGTGCTGTTTGGCAGAGAAACCCAGCCTTCCAAATGGCCTACTGCTAATGAATTTTGGCTTATGTCACCTGCTTTCTTTTGTGTACTGTCTGCATTCACACTGTTCCCATTGACTTCATTCATATCGGTCGAGGAGAACTTTTTGCATCTTGCTAGTTGTCTTAGGTGGGGAGGGGGTCAGTGTGACGGTTGAGAAAGCCCTCCCGAAGAATTTGTGCTGAAAATAATTTGGACAAAGGTCCCTCCCGTTAGAAATGGCCGCAAGCCCTTTGAAACGATAACCAAGTTCCTTCTCAAAAAGCAGTGAAAGGAATTCGCAATGTTTTGCCTTGTGTGATGAGGCGTTCTGTGAGTGGCCAGAACTGGCGACATTCAATAGAGTCTTTCTTTTAATGGAGAAATGCTTAGAGGTGTTGTGAGTCACAACTTCTCATCACCCCCTCCAGAATAATAATTTCTCTCTCTCTCACACACACACCCCACCCACCTCACCACCATGTGGTGCCAACATAGAAATTTCTCAGGGCATAATTGCAGGTTGTGTTAGAGGCACCAAACAGATGGTAGAAACATTTTGGAAATTTCACTAAATCCCCCTCCCCCGAACATCTGTAGAATTGTTTTCTGTGGCCCCAGAAGGTAGGACCAGGACCAATGGGTTGAAATTGAATCAGAAGAGCTTCTGGCTCAACATTAGAAAGAACTTCCTGACCGTTAGAGCAGTTCCTCAGTGGAACAGGCTTCCTCCTTGGGAGGTGGTGGGCTCTCTTTCCTTGGAAGTTTTTAAACAGAGGCTAGATGGCCATCTGACAGCAATGAGGATCCTGTGGATTTAGGGGGCGGGATTTATGAGTTTCCTGCATTGTGCAGGGGTTGGACTAGATGACCCTAGAGGTCCCTTCCAACTCTAGGATTCTATGATATTTTGGTTCTGGAGGGAGATTTTGTCTCCAGGTACAAAGTCTAGGAATGCTGGTATCCCTATTTCCCGTTGTAGCTTGGATTGTGCAGGTGATTCTGTGTAGGGTTGTTGATGGACACTCCAAGTTTTTTTCCTGGGGGACCGCTGGATAAACTCTGCTTCTTTCCCAGCTGTTGGTTCTATCATGAGATATAGGGAGTGGAGATTACACAGGAATAGTCCAAAGTTGTGGGGTTTTGAGGGGGGAAAAATCAAGCGTGCATTGCAACCATCTTGAGTTCCTGCTGGATAAAGAAAGCTTGTTTTCACACATGTGAGTTTTCCCCTGACTCCTTAGCGTGAAGGCAAAACCTGCACTTTGACTCAGTGGTGCATTTGGTGCTTCTTCTATATCTATAGGTCACCTCCCCCCCGCCCTCCAAAGAATGTGAGGCATTTTAATGTCATCTGTGACAATACCTGAAGCAGAAGCACCCAGCCAACGGCTTTCCTCTCATAGAAGGAAGGAAGAAGCTGTTCAAGAGGGCTTTTTTACACAGGTGATAGAGTTGCATTGTACTTTTTTTTTTTTATGCTATTCGTAGTGCCTCTTTCTCATAGGGACTCAAGGCGGATTACATGCAGTGAGTCACGCAGAGCTGCTGAGCCAAGCCTCTCTTCCTTCTGTTGGCTGAGGCTCAAGATGCCAGTGAGGTGGATTAGGCTGAGTGTGTGTGTTTGCCTGTGTTCTTTATAAAGTTTATATCTTCCCTGCTTGGCATTACATTTTATGACACATACGGTCCAGCCCAACAAGGTGGAGATCTGACCCTTATAACAAATGAATTTGACACACACACTCACCCCGTCCTAAAGTGAAGAACCCAGTCTTGACTTTCTTCTACCTTTTGGGATCTGGAGGTAGTTCAGAAGGACCCCAGGCGGACATTGTCTTTTATTCTGGAGAGAGCAGCCCATCCAAGCAGCTAGGTGACCCTGGAGGTCCGTTCTAACTCAATGATTCTAACTGCCTCCCAACAATTGACAATAGCCCCAGCAACCCATGGCAAGTATTTTATGGGACCGCTTGCTCCTCCCCATCCTTGAAATCCCAAAAGTGCCCGTAGGCTCAACAACAAGATTGGAGGTTCATAAAAAGAACATCAGAAGAGCCCTGCTGGATCAGGCCAGTGGTCCATTTAGTCCAGCATCCTGTCTCACACAGTGGCCGACCAGTTCCTCTGGAGGGCCAACCACAGGGCAGAGAGGCTGAGGCCTTTACAGGAAGATCAGAAGAGCCTGGTTGAATCTGACCAGCGGTCCATTTAGTCCAGCATCCTGTCTCACACAGTGGCCGACCAGTTTCTCTGGAGGGCCAACCACAGGGCAGAGAGGCTGAGGCCTTCATGAGAACATCAGAAGAGCCCTGCTAGATCAGACCAGTGGTCCATTTAGTTCAGCATCCTGTCTCACATAACTGGCCAACCAGTTCCTCTGGAGGGCCAACAACAGGGCAAAGAGGCAGAGGCCTTCAGAAGAACATAAGAAGAGCCCTGCTGGGTCAGACCAGTGAGGGTCCATCTAGTCCAGCCTCCTCTGGAGGGCCAACAACAGGGCAGAGAGGCTGAGGCCTTCATAAGAACCCTGCTGGGTCAGACCAGTGGTCCATCTAGTCCGGCATCCTGTCTCAAATAGTGACCAACCAGTCCCTCTGGAGGGCCAACAACAGGGCACAGGGGCCGAGGCTATCTTCTAATGTTTCCTTCTGACTCTGGGATTCCTCACGTAGACCAGCAGAGTCTACCCCTCTTGGTTTCACGGACCATTACTCTGCCTGCATAACCTCACCAAACTCTGCCTTTTGCGAGCCGAAAAGGAATTCTTCACGTTGGTCTTCTTGCGAAGGTGCAGGAGAAACAAACTCGTGGGCAGCTGCCGGCTGCTGTTAATGCCGCAATCATGGAATCGGTGGGCTTCCTCTCCCCCTCCCTGCCTCCTGCCATCTGTCAGCTCTGTGCTTATCTTGAGACTGTAGATTCCTTGGGAGCAGAAATTGTCTTTTGCTTAAGCCATTTGGCCCCTCTTTCTATACGAAGTTGCCTTCTATTGAATCAGACCCTCCTCGGCCCATCAAGGCCAGTCTTTACTCAGACTGCCAGCGGCTCTCCAGGGTCTCAAGTTGAAGTTGGGTTGCCGGTTCCCAGGTGGGGTACAAAAGGAGAAATCCCTGTGTAGCTCAAAAGCTGCTCTTTTTCATTCAAGTAAACATCATATTTTATCAGCGTTCATTAAAGGTACAGAAATCATCACATAATCACAAAATTCACTTGTAAAGAAAGCCACTATGTAAGTGGTGATAAAGCATTCATACTATAGTCCTTAATCAGTGTTTGGACATAAAGCGCAAAGTTTCCAAAAGCAATCTGAGCAATCTGATACGTCTGAGGCTTTTTCTCTCCGGTGACAGATGCACTGTGAGGACTACCTTGCAAGGTTGCTTTTGGAACCTGAGGAGTTAGTCGTGTGTTAGTCTGTTGCTGCAAAATAGTAGAGTCCGGAAGCTCCTTTAAGATGAACACATTTTGTCGCAGATGCGCCTGAGAGCTGTGTTTCTCAAAAGCTTATGCTACCGCAAAATCAACAAAATTTGTTATTCTTAAAAGGTGTAACTGGACTCTTTACCAGGGCTTTTATTGTAGAAAAAACCCAGCAGGATCTCATTTGCATCTTAGGCCACAGCCCTGACATCACCATTGTTTTGTACAGGGCTTTTATTGTAGGGAAAAACTCATCAGGATCTAATTTGCATATCAGGCCACACCCCCTGACATCACCAGGGCTTTTTTGTTGTTTAGCAGGAATGCACAGGAACACAGTTCCGGCTGGCTTGGCACCAGGGGGTGTGGCCTAATATGCAAATAAGCTACGGCTGGGCTTTTTCTGCAAAAAAAAATATCCCTGTACAAAACAATTGTGATGTCAGGGGGTGTGGCGTAAGATGCAAATGTGTTTCTGCTCGTCTTTTTCTACCAAAAAACCCCCTGAACATCACCATTGTTCCACAAAGGACTTTTTGTAGAAAAAGCCCAGCAGGAACCCTTTTGCATATTAGGCCACACCCCCTGATGCCAAACCAGCCGGAACTGCGTTCCTGTGCGTTCCTGCTCAAAAAAAAGAAAAAAAGCCCTGCTCTTTACTATTTTGCAGCCCGCACCTGGAGTTTGGCAACCCTACAGTATAGCAGTTGGCTTTGAGTGAGGAGGAATGGGGGGTAAATAAGAGTGGGATCAAGAGAATGTAGCATTTGCTTTAAACACTTACAATCCTGCACTTTGTTATTATTGTTATGAATTGTCACCTGCAGACATTTGACTGGTAGATGGTGTTCTGCACTTTGAGATCTAGCCAAGTGCTCGGGGACTGCAGGTGTCGCTTCACAGGCTGCTGGCTGTTCCGAGGCTTCCGGAGCTGAACTGGTGTTATTTGCTCAGTGCTCCGAATGCCCATCTGTTTCTTGAGACTTCTCGGTTCTGCTCCAGGGGCCCTGATGGCAAGTGGCGTAATAATTCTGCGGAAGTGTGCTTGCGCATGAAAGCTGATGACTTGAATAAACCTTTGTTGGTCTTAAAGGTGCCACTGGGCTCTCACTTCATTCAGCTGGCATAACGGCCACCTTTTTCTCCCGGAGGTGCTCGAAGTCGATTCATATTCGGAGAGCTTTGGTGCTGGTTAGGATGAAAGCATTTCCTTCCAATGTTCTCTATGGGAGATTTCTTCAAGTCCCCCTATAGCGAGAGACTATGGCCGATTTTGCACTCACCTTACGCCGCCGTCACGTCCGTCTTCTCAGTGCGGCATCCTCCCAATTTCCTACTATTTGCGTCGGGGCTGCAACGAACATCACGGTTTTTGCGCAGCGAACGGAAACTGGGTTTTAGCGGTTTCCGAATTGCTGCGTGAAAACCGTAATGTTTGCTGCAGCCTCGGCGCAAATAGTGGGACATCGGGAGGACACTGTGTGAGCGGCGTAAGGTGAGTGCAAAATCGGTCATTGTCTATGCGGGTTAAGCTCGCCTGATTTCATCCAGCGTATTCTATTGAACCGCCAACTGTATACTAATTTCAGGAAGGTTCTGTTAGATAGTCTTTCCTTACCATCCTATAATTAAGAAAATAGGATTGATTGCCGTTTCCTACTAAATGACAACATAACTGATATCACAAGAGCTGTTGCTAGATTCTTGGCTGAAATCGTCAAAAATCATTCTAAGCAGGTTTTATCGTGATTCTTAATCTTATTTTAGCCTTTTATGCTTTGAACAGATATATTGGATTGTTGTTTGGTTGACAAGTGTCTGTATATCTCTTTTGGTTATGCCCATAAAAGTGCGTTGTTGCTATTGTCTATTCATAGGTCTTGGTATTTGGTGCTCTTCTCCTGTTCTTTCTTTTCTAGGATTGCAATGTCAGTGGTTTGAACCCTATTTCTCATCCCGCCCCCCTACAATTGTGCTATCAGGGGTGTTATGCTCCAGTTGTTTATCTGTTTACAGTCGGAAGTCCCGAAGAATCTTTGTTTCTTCGTTCTCTGTGATCTTGTCTGGTTTGTCATTCCGTGAATTTCTGGCTGATGGTAAGCCATACTCCTTGCAAAGGTTCCAGTGCGACATAGATGCAACTCTGTTGTGAGGTTCTTTATAGCCGGTTTGAGCAATTTTACTGCAGGCATGGACTATGAAGTCAATTGTTTCATCCTTCATATGAACATATGAAGCTGCCTTATACTGAATCAGACCTTTGGTCCATCAAAGCCAGTATTGTCTTCTCAGACTGGCAGCGGCTCTCCAGGGTCTCAAGCTGAGGTTTCTCACACCTATTTGCCTGGACCCTTTTTTGGAGATGCCAGGGATTGAACCTGGGACCTTCTGCTTCCCAAGCAGATGCTCTACCACTGAGCCACCGTCCCTCCCCTGCTCTCCAGGGTCTCAAGCTGAGGTTTCTCACACCTATTTGCCTGGACCCTTTTTTGGAGATGCCGGGGATTGAACCTGGGGCCTTCTGCTTCCCAAGCAGATGCTCTACCACTGAGCCATTGTCCCTCCCCTTCATCTTGCGAAGTCGACATTGGCTGTCATCCCCGGTCTTCAGAAGCTAGGCTGTTGTACTATTCCTTTTGAGTGCCTGCTCTTGGCTCTTGTGCAGCTGGAATGAACCCTTCTGTTTCTTTCTGAAGGTGCCTTTTGGGAGCCACTTAATTTTTTTTGGGTTTTTTTAATTGATTTATTTTTTGTTAATTTATATTCCACCCTTTCCCACGAGTGGACTCAGGGTGGATAACAACAAGAGTTAAAACAATTAAAAACTACAAGCTAAAACCGTAGGATACAATGAAGAAGAAGAAGAAGAAGAAGAAGATGAAGATGATGATGATGATGATGATGATGATGATGATGATGATGATGATGATGATGATGATGATGATGATATTGGATTTATATCCCGCCCTCCACTCCGAAGAGTCTCAGAGCGGCTCACAATCTCCTTTACCTTCCTCCCCCACAACAGACACCCTGTGAGGTAGATGAAGATATTGGATTTATATCCCGCCCTCCACTCCAAAGAGTCTCAGAGCGGCTCACAATCTCCTTTACCTTCCTCCCCGACAACAGACACCCTGTGAGGTAAATGAAGATATTGGATTTATATCCCGCCCTCCACTTCGAAGAGTCTCAGAGCGGCTCACAATCTCCTTTACCTTCCTCCCCGACAACAGACACCCTGTGAGGTAGATGAAGATATTGGATTTATATCCCGCCCTCCACTCCGAAGAGTCTCAGAGCGGCTCACAATCTCCTTTACCTTCCTCCCCCACAACAGACACCCTGTGAGGTAGATGAAGATATTGGATTTATATCCCGCCCTCCACTCCGAAGAGTCTCAGAGCGGCTCACAATCTCCTTTACCTTCCTCCCCCACAACAGACACCCTGTGAGGTAGATGAAGATATTGGATTTATATCCCGCCCTCCACTCCAAAGAGTCTCAGAGCGGCTCACAATCTCCTTTACCTTCCTCCCCCACAACAGACACCCTGTGAGGTAGATGAAGATATTGGATTTATATCCCGCCCTCCACTCCGAAGAGTCTCAGAGCGGCTCACAATCTCCTTTACCTTCCTCCCCGACAACAGACACCCTGTGAGGTAAATGAAGATATTGGATTTATATCCCGCCCTCCACTCCGAAGAGTCTCAGAGCGTCTCACAATCTCCTTTATCTTCCTCCCCCACAACAGACACCCTGTGAGGTGGGTGGGGCTGGAGAGGGCTCTCCCAGCAGCTGCCCTTTCAAGGACAACCTCTGCCAGGGCTATGGCTGACCCAAGGCCATGCTAGCAGGTGTAAGTGGAGGAGTGGGGAATCAAACCCGGTTCTCCCAGATAAGAGTCTGCACACAAACAACATATATGTCACAGACCGCAGTTTCCAATTGGGCACATTATATCAATACAGCAGTAGGCCCAGAGATGGAATAATAAATTAAGATAAGACAGCATGATGACAAGTAAGGGAGGCCAAGCAGATGGAAGCAAGGATGTCCGCTGGCTCAACCAAAAGCCCGGTGGAGTAGCTCCGTCTTGCAGGCCCTACGAAATGGCATTAATTCTGTTAGTCCCGTTATCAACTTTATTCTCT
This sequence comes from Heteronotia binoei, assembly GCF_032191835.1. Classification (NCBI taxonomy): domain Eukaryota; kingdom Metazoa; phylum Chordata; class Lepidosauria; order Squamata; family Gekkonidae; genus Heteronotia; species Heteronotia binoei. The sequence goes on along the minus strand of NC_083239.1, from coordinate 48,320,748 downwards.
CTGTCAGGGGTGGCCAACGGTAGCTCTCCAGGTGTCTTTTGCCTACAACTCCCATCAGCCCCAGCCATTGGCCATGCTGGCTGGGGCCGATGGGAGTTGTAGGCAAAAAAACATCTGGGGAGCTACCGTTAGCCACCCCTGCTCTGTCTTTCAAATATTGCCCCACAATGTAAGTGCATTTCCTTCCAGTTGTCAAAGTGAGTTTTGATTGCAAAGTTTTAATAATCTTCTTTGGTTTCTGCAACCCTAAATAAGTTTGCCTCGTATACTTCAGCTGGAAGCTTCTCTCCGCTTTTCTTGATGTAGTCATTCAGTGCTAGAAGCAGTGTGGTGATGGTGATGGTGGGGGTGAGTCAGTTATTTTGACTGGTAGGTGGTATTCTGCAATTCAAGATCTAACCAAGTTCTTGGGAATCGCAGGGGTATCTTTGCAGAATCCTTGTTGTTCCAAGCGACCCTTGGAACTGAGCTGGTGTTATTTGGTCCATGCTCAGAACATCCAGGTGTTTCTTGAGTTCTTACACTTCCATTTTTTTTTCTCCCTCCAGTTAAAATGAGGATCGATGCTGCATGGTGCTGTACCCCAAGACTGTGCTGGTTATCAGTTTGCCTGGATTCCAGCTCTAGGCTCCTTCAAGCCTTGTCCTTGCTTAGCTGCAGTGAATCTTGCCTGTGAAAATCACAATGATAAAATCAAATCTGGCTGCCAGTGAATTGGGGCAGGGGACAATGTTCCCTCTAAACTGCGGAATCTTGTGAGCAAAAATTCTATTTTGTGAGCTACTGGTATTAAAATTGTGAGCTACCGCATACATTTTTGTGCTCTGGGGTCAATTTTCCTGAGCTAAGACAAAAATGTGTGAGCTGGAGGCTAAAAATCTGTGAGCTAGCTCACGCTAACTCAGTTTAGAGGGAATACTGGCGGGAGAGAATCCTGCCAGAGAGAGGTCACCGAATGATTCTAAATGCTCCGTTCCACTTCTTTCTGCTGTTAAGCTTCTTAAGACCGCAATTTCAAGAGATCTATCCAAGAGTTCCCTTGGTGAAATTTTGGAACCCTTTTGCTTGCATACTCTTTAATGGCACATTGAAAAAAAATATCCTTAATCTCCTCTTGTTTTGCTTCTTCAGATGCGCCCAAGTTTTTCAAATAGCAGGGAGCTGCGTTTCTGCATAGGACAAAAATATCTGAATGGAAGTCTCCTTTTCAGATTGCATTGCTTTTTGTACAAGGCAGGCAGGTTGCTGATATAGAAGTGTCACAAACATACGTTTGGTTCTTAGAAGTAAGACTACATTATGGTTGATAAGATTTTTGTAGTACTTATTTTTGCAAATGGGACAGTTTGGTCCCCTTGAATATTTTGGAAATAGAGGCAGGTTGGCGACATAGAAGCATTGCAAAAATACGTTTGGCTCTTAGAAGTAAGACTACCGGTTTGTCGGGAAATAATATATTAAGTGAGCACTTATTTTTAAAATGTCCTTTAAAGAACACCACCGCCCCAGGATCTGAATTTTAAAGAGGAGAATTCATTGTTGTTCTTTGTTCTTTCTCCAGCTGTGTTTTATATCTTATATAGTTATATTCTCACAAAGAACAGAGACAGACTTTTTTTTTAAAGAAAAAGAACACATCTGCAAATTTTATTTAAAACATTATGGTTGATAAGATTTTTGCAGTACTTATTTTTGCAAATGGAACAATTTGGTCCCTTTGAATATTTTGTTTTTGGTTCAAATTTTACTTGGCAAGAAAAGACACCAAGCATGGAAAGAGAACAGGTTATTGATTTTGAGTCATCTTTTCTTCTCTCTATTTGAGCTCGAGAGATCGGTTTTATAACCACGTTCCCCCTGACTTTACAATTAGAGAGTTCAATCCAACTAATGTTAAGCACATTTAAGGCCTTTCAGTGGGGAAGTTAAGCACCTACTCTGCTCTTTTGAAGTCCGTGAAAATTTAAAGTTCTTAATTTCGGCTGCATTCTGCCTGTGCCTTTCTGATATATCTCTTATTTTAGCAAACATGTGTCACACTAGAAATACTTCCCCTGACATTTATGTAGACATAGTTTGGATTAACACAGAATTCTTTTGGCGAAAATCTGTTGGATGATCCTATGAGATCTGAAATCATTTGGGCTTCTAAACGGCCTCAATAAATACACTCACTCCTTGCCAGCTTGGTATTCCGTGCTCCTGAGCCCATCAGAAGGGCAGCTGTCTAATGAACTTGCTGTCCTTTCTCTCTCTCATTTTTAGCTCACAAATTTTGGGGGATGGAGGGAGCAGGATCGTTGGTAACATTTAAGGCTAAGGTACATACTGAATTTATAAAATCAATACAAAACGCACACGTATTTGTCAAGGAGGGAGAAAAGACGACAAGAAGCTGATTTCTTAGGGGCGTCCATCGCCTCGCTTCATGTGTCTGTGAAAAAGGTGGCAAAACCCAGTAAATTTGCACAGATGTACATATTTATTATTTATTTATTATTACTTTAGACATTTATCCCGCCCTCTCCGCAAGCGGACTCAGGGCGGCTAACAATCAGTTCAGACATCTGCAGTTATGATGTTAAAACGATAAAATACAATTTAAAAGCATTTTATTGTGCTGTTCCACTTCAGTATAGGCGGGCTCTTTCTTTCTTCTGACGGTGATCATATGATGATCGTAGTTCCTCAGTGGTTTAGGGTGGCAGTCCTCTCCTGGTTTAGGTGCTGAAGACCTGTCGAAATCATTCAGTTTTGCAGAACCCGCAGAATTGAGAAAGATCCTGTAGGGCCCTTAGGGCCTCTGGGAGGGCATTCCACATTTCTGGTGCTGCAGCTGAGAAGGCCCCCCTAGCCCGTGTAGAACACAGTCTGGCCTCCCTTGGTCCCGGGATAGATAATAGGTTTTGTGTCCCTGAATGCAGTGCTCTCTGAGGAACATGTGGAGAAAGGCCCCCGACCGTATAAAATTCAAGGCTAAAGTTTGCACACCTGGATGCACTGTGCCCAGATTAGTCAGCTCTGTCGGCACGTCTGCCAAATCAGACACCTTTGTCTGCGCCAGTCTCCTCTTAACAGCCGAAAAGGGGGCTAATTTAAGTCCGTTCACCCCCTCAGGCTGACTGCTATCAGATCCGAAACACTCTTTGGTGCATGCAGTTATGAGTTTGTTCTCCCCCACAGCACTCTGCTCACCGGTTCAAAGGTAGAGTACAGATGAGCTTACACCCCACATTCGGTTCGGAGACTTGAATTATCACACAGAACCAGCTTCCTTTTCCAGGATCAGGGTTTTGCTGTTTTGGGCAGCTGCGGAACCCAAAAAAGAAAGAGCAATATCATCAGAGATTAAAGTTCAGAGGTGCCTTTGCGGGGGAAAGGCAGGCTAAAATGTCCTAAGTAAAAACAAATAAAAACATAGTGTTATAGGGGCCGACTTTCAACTTGTACAGAGCTTTATTTTCCTGGGGGAAGAGAGGGAAGCGAAGATGTAAGAGGCAATCATATAGAGGATGGTGTAGAATTGTTTTCTGTGGCCCCAGAAGGCAGGACCAGAACCAATGGGTTGAAATTAAATCAAAAGAGTTTCCGGCTCAACATGAGGAAGAACTTCCTGACCATTAGAGCGGTTCCTCAGTGGAACAGGCTTCCTCGGGAGGTGGTGGGCTCTCCTTCCTTGGAGGTTTTTAAGCAGAGGCTAGATGGCCATCTGACAACAATGAGGATCCTGTGAATTTAGGGCGAGGTATTTGTGAGTTTCCTGCATTGAGATTCGAGTTTTCGATAGCAAGAGAGCGGCGCTTGGTGGGTTCATTTTCTTCATCACAGGAGCCTCTCTTCTCCTTTCACATCCGGTCTCTTCCAGGGAATGAAAGACGGTGGCTGCAGCCCTCCTGATGAGTGGGATGGAAGAGACCTCCTCAAAAGTACCTGGGGGAGCATCAAAAGCTAGCTCTCCACCTGGGGAAGCAGTCAATGTCGACCATTTTTATCCCTGCCCGCTGCCACTGCGCCACCAAAGCCAAAGGCAACCGAACTCAGCTATCCCTCCCCTGTTTATTAATCTACAAGAGCATTGCTGTAATACCAATCATGTGAGAACCTTGGAGGAGAGCTAAGAATGGAGCTTGCACAGTGCACCAAATTGTTTTTTGTGTGTGTGGAGGAAACCCTCCCCCTAGCACCACCGCTGCCCCCCCGCCTCCCAGGGCTTAAGAGGAGAAAATCCCAAACCTTCGGATCTAAATGCCCAGAGAAGTCCTGGGCTGCAGAATCTCTTACCCTAGCTCTAAATCTCTTTTCGATTCAGGTTAAGCTTCTCTTTTTATTACAGATTATAGGGATCTCCCACTGTATCACTTCGGGGTTATCCTTTTAACACATTTTGCTCTTTCTAGCCGGGGTTATTTTTTTTGTGGTTTCCGTGGGGTTGGGAAGACGTGGCCTTGGGCTTTTCTCCTCGATCTGTCCCCCCAGACCAAATCTCTGTTATGCTTCCTTGCAGAGGGACTCAGCGGTTCTCGGGGCGCTCACCTCGGATCTGGAAGAGATCTAGACAGAAGGTAAGAAAGCTCCCCCCCCCCCACAAAAAAAGAGTCGTGGATGGGACGTATGTGTCTAAATTGGAGAAATAACATTATGCCGTTTCTATCGCAAAGTGGTCATTGGCCATGTAGATCTTCCATCAGTGGAAATGTCCATTGGGTAAAATTATATTTCTTTTACTGGCCTGCCTTGAGTTGCGATTAGAGAATGGGTGAAAAATCCATCAATTACCTTTTGCATCTTTTCCATTCTGATGAAGAATTTCCACGAAACCCACAAGAGGATGCAGAATGCCTCGATCCTCTTTTGACGCTACAAAAGAATTGCTTCACCACCTTTGGGTTTTCCTCCAAAGGAGCAGCTAAAATCTGCTTTCCCCAAATGACGGCATAGCTCTTGTTAGCCATATGTAACTTGGAGAATCGCCACACAGAGCCAGATTCTTAGATTCATATGTTCAATGAAGGAAAGTTAGGGGAAATAAACGAAGGTTTCGCAATATGATTAACTTGCGTTGTTTTTGAGAGAAATAGTGCTACCGTGTTGACATAAATGAATGTAATTGCATTTTCTCTTCTTAAATATCTAGCTCGTAAAGATGTTTCCTTTGTAAAATAACCAGAACAAAATTCTTTTTTAAAAATACAAATTAGATTTAAAAAACTTCCATCTCCCCTAGGCGTCCTTTATGGGAAGTTTGATGGGGAAAGTCCTATACTTACCTATAGACGAGCTAAGAGTAGACGCTTTATCTCTTTGAAAACTGACATTTTGTCTCATTTAGGGGAAGAAGATGCATTTTAAGCAAAGAGTAGCTAAAGTCTGAATAAGAAAGAGATGATTCAGTTAAAGTTTGATGGTATGGATTATGGTGTTTATTTTATGCAAACGGGATCAGAACTCTACCACATCAAATATGTATTACCTTACAATCAACGAGAAAGGACTGGATTCCATTATAAACGACTTTTTAAAAGACAGGATAGACTGCTAAAAAAACCCAAATTCAGTTAGATGTGTACAAGCTACCAGTGTTCTTGGGATTAAAATGATTTAATTTTAATTTTAAAAAGCTAAACTTGGCAGGATGGCGTCTTTGAGTTTGATGGACTTTGGTCTTTTTTGCCTTTTCGAGCATACTCTTTTTTTTTTTTCCAATTAAAACTGTCGCATCTCCAGCATTGATATTGGTTTCTAAATAAGAATTCTTAAAAGGATGTAACTTTTTTTTGCTTTTTGAATCCAGTATTGGCTAGGTTTCTTTCTTCTTTTTTTTAATGGCGTTAACCTTTTGCTTAAACCGGAGGAGTTCTGAAGGTGGGTTATATTAAACTATGTATCATTTTAAGCATTCTGTATTTTGTTTCCCACATAACTCATGATTTCGAAGCATCGCCTTGATCTGCTTTATATAAAAAGAACTAACCAACAGACAAACCATCATCACTCATCTTAACTCCAAAGCTTTTTTGTTTCAAAGGATTCTCAGTCCATTCCTGCTGGGCAGCGTATAAACCTATAATCCCAGCCACTGAGAAGAGAGGGCGATGTTTTAAATGGGAAAAAAATATCTAGGGCAGAGTAACATCTGCCACCCTGAGTCCCTCTGCCCATACATTTCGCTAAAGCCAAAAGAGGGTTTATCAGTTTCCCGACCTTAAACAGTTCGTATATCCCAGGGTCTAAGATGCCCATCGCTTGTATGCTAATATTACACATTTTTCTAAAGCCTTTGCAATTATTCCCTCAATAAAAAATAAATTAAAAAAAAAATTGGTTTAAAACTCTCCAGTTTGGGAAAAGAGAACACGTCTCTCACCAGAGTTAAAAAAAGAAGAAGTCTCATTTGATTCTGTTCTATTAACAAGTAAAAGCTGAGTTGTTTTTTTTTTTTAAAGTAAATACCAATAATACAAATAAATGAAAATTCCTTTTATCGGTATTCAGCAAACTCCGACTTTTTTTTTTAACTTTATAGAACCCTTCAAAAATGACTTTGTTTGTGACAGCATTTACTTCAAAAACCATCAGTGAAGGTCTTGTGAAAATTAAGATTTTATGGAAAGGAAAGGAAAGGTCCCCTGTGCAAGCACCAGTTGTTTCCGACTCTGGGGTGACGTTGCTTTCACAGCGTTTTCACGGCAGACTTTTTACGGGGTGGTTTGCCCTTGCCTTTCCCAGTCATCTACACTTCCCCCCTCAGCAAGCTGGGGACTCATTTTACCGACCTCGGAAGGATGGAAGGCTGAGTCAACCTCGAGCCAACTACTTGAAAACTCAGCTTCCACTGGGGATCGAACTCAGGTTGTGAGCAGAGAGCTTGGACTGCAGTACTGCAGCTTTAACACTCTGCGCCACGGGGCTCTTCAAGACTGTATAGCCAAAGGGAAATCCGATATACCTAGCCTTAAGTGCTGAGGTCATCAGGATAAAATATGTACAAGATGGTGCTAGAAAATGCTGAAACCGCAGCCGATCTAAGGCGACCCAGAAGGGTTTTCAGGGCAAGAGCCGTTCAGAGATGGTTTGCCGTTGCCTGGGTGTAGCAGCCCAGGATTCCCGTGGCGGCGGCGGGGCCGGATTAAAACCTGTGATGGCCCCTAGGCAGTCGAAATCTTGGGGGGGGGGCCTTGCAGATTATCTCAGAGTCAGACCACCTGTCCCGCCGCCCGTGGCCCCCGCTGCAGCCTGCAGGCCCCTTCTTAAAAGCCCCTTTGACAAAGCTGCGGGGGAGAGGCAGAGAGAGGCAAACTTGGTGACAATGCCAGCAGCAGCCGCCCCAGGCAAGTCGGGCAAAGAGCAGCTCAGTTGCTGGCTGCGCGTGCAGGCTGGGAGGGCTGCAAACAGGGGGGAAACTGGGGGGGGAGCCATCCCAGGGCCCCTAAAGGCATGGAAGCCCATAGGCCAGTGCCTACTCGCCCTAATTGTTAATCCAGCCCTTCTCGGTGGTCTCCCATCCAAGCACTAACCATGGCTGACCCTACTTAGATCTGATGAGCTTGGGCTAGCCTGGGCCATCCAAGTCAAGGCAAGAGACGTTCGCAGGTGGTTTGCCATTGCAACCTTGGACTTCCCAGGTGCTCTCCCATCCAAGTACGAACCAGGGCTGACCCCGTTTAGCTTCTGATAGGATTGCCAAGTCCAGTTCAAGAAATATCTGGGGACTTTGGGGGTGGAGCCAGGAGATGTTGGGGGGTGGAGCCAGGAGTCGTTGTGGGTGGAGCCAGGAGCAAGATTGTGACAAGCATAATTGAACTCCAAAGGGAGTTCTGGCCATCGCATTTTTAAAGGCACTACACGCCTTTCAAATGCCTTCTCTCTATTGGAAATAATGAAGGATATGGGCACTTCCTTTGGGGCTCATAGAATTGGACCCCCTGGTCCAATCTTTTTGAAACTTGGGGGGTGTTTTAGGGAGAGGCACCAGATGCTATACTGAAAATGTGGTGCCTCTACCTCAAAAAACAGACCCCCCCCAGACCCTCAGATACCCGCAGATCAATTCTCTATTATTTCCTATGGGAATAAGTCTCCATAGGGAATAATAGAGTTCCCAGCAAACATTTCCCCCCCCCCCCGCCTCTCTCTGATGACCCTGAAGCGGGGGTGAGGGCCTCTAAACCGGGGGATCCCCTGCCCCCACCTGGGGATTGGCAACCCTAGCTTCTGAGATCTGAGAAGATCAGGCTAGCCTGGGCCACCCATGTAAGGGATATAAGGGATACTTTTCTGATTAAAAAAAAAAATTGCACAACCCATCTTATTTGAAGCAAAACAAAGGTGAAGAAAAATGGGTCACATGCCCCTACCCGCAAGGGCTCCGTCCTCCACGCTGTAGCCCCAGAACCAGAGCAAATTATGTTCCTTTCCTCCTCATTAAGGGTTGCCAAGTCCAATTCAAGAAATATCTGGGGACTTTGGGGGTGGAGCCAGGAGGCTTTGGGGGTGGAGCCAGGGTGTGACAAGCATCATTGAACTCCAAAGGGAGTTCTGGCCGTCACTTTTAAAGGGACCACACGCCTTTTTAAATGCCTGCCTTCCATAGGAAATAATGAAGGATTAGGACACCTTCTTCTGGTGCTCTTAGAATTGGACCCTGTGGTCCAATCTTTTTGAAACTTGGAGGGTGTTTTGAGGAGAGGCACCGAATGCTATGCTGAAAATTTGGTGCCTCTACGTCAAAACACAGGCTCCCCCCCCCCCCGCACCTCAGATACCCATGGATCAATTCTCCATTATACCCTATGGGAATCACTTTCCATAGGGAATAATAGAGTTCTCAGCAGACATTTCCCTCCCCTCCCCCCGCTTTCTGATGACCCTGAAGCAGGGGGAGGGCCTGCAAACCAGGGAATCCCCTGCCCCCACCTGGGGATTGGCAACCCTATTCTCATATCACCAGGCATTTGCATGTCCAGCTCTTGCATCCTATGAGAGTTCGGGAAGTCCTTTTGCAGATGCACAACTTGTACCAGGGCAGCAAAGAACCTGGCTTCCAGGGGAGGTTTGACACCCGGTGTTCTTGCGAATTGTCTGCATCGGGAGTCCACGTATGACTCAAAAGACAGATTAGAAATGTAACAAATAAGATATAATTTTTAAAATAAAAAAAATGGTTAAATTGCCCTATACTGCCCACTCCCATGCATTCTCACGTAGAAGCAGTTTCCACTTCCAACGCTTTTTCCCAAGTAAGGATTGCAACTTTTCACGTTTGTGGAAATCTTTGCAGTATCTTTTAAAACGTGCGCGTGTGAGAGTGTGCGTGTGTGTACACCTGGAAGTCATGGCGGCCTTTAAGGACTGACCCCTACAGGGGGCCTGGAGGATATGCAGGAAGATGGCTGAATAAAGCCTGCCCCTGCCTTCTGGCTCTGGTATTCCAAGGAGGTCTCCCATCCAAATACTTGCCAGCGTCGGCCCCGCATAGCTTCCAAGATCTGATGAGATTAGGCTTGCCTGGGCTATTCAAGTCAGGATTTTTTTCAGTATTCTTGAAGGGGAGAGGCAATACGTGCAGAAATGATTATTTTGTATCAAGGAATCACCCTTCTCTTCTTCCCCAAAACATCAGATAAATTGCTCTATTGACAAATTTAGGGCATTTCTCCAAGCAATGCTAATTACACCTTTTTAAAACTGGATTGTGGCTTGGTTCACACTACGGTGCCTTATCCCAAGTCAGTCCATTAGGGTTGCCAGGTCTGGCTCAAAAAATATCTGGGGACTTTGGGAGTGGAGCCAGGAGACTTTGGGGGTGGAGCCAGGAGACTTTGGGGGGTGGAGCCATGAGCAAGGCTGTGACAAGCATGATTGAACTCTGGACAGAGTTCTGGCCATCACATTTAAAGGGACTGCATTCCTTTAACATGCTTTCTCTCCATTTGGAATAATGAAGGATAGGGGCACCTTCTTTTGGGGCTCATAGAATTGGACCCCCTGGTCCAGTCTTTTTGAAACTTGGGGGTTGCTTTGAGGAGAGGCACCAGATGCTATGCTAAAAATTCGGTGCCTCTACCTCAAAAAACAGGACCCCCGCAGAGCCCCAGATACCCATGGATCAATTCTCCATTCTACCCTATGGGGAAAAGTCTCCATAGGGAACAATAGAGTTCCCAGCAGACATTTCCCTCCCCTCCCCCCGCTTTCTGATGGCCCTGAAGCAGGGGGAGGGCCCCCAAACCGGGGGATCCCCTGCCCCCACCTGGGGATTGGCAAACCTACAGCCCATTGATCAGTCTCTCAAGGTTAATATTGCCTACCCGGCTTGGCAGCCGCCCACTAATGAAACTCTCTGGGTTAGTATTGCCTTCTCTGACTGGCAGCCGTATTAAAACTTGATACCTTCTTCATGCAAAGGAAATGCTCTACCACTGAGTCATGGCCCCTTTATCACAGCAAAGGCCATAAGAATTACATTTGACATTCTTTGAGAATAAGTTCCAGACTAGTCCAGGGTTGGCCAAACTTGCTCAACGGAAGAGCCACACAGAATAAGCACCAGATGTTTGAGAGCCGCAGAGCTGGAGTAACAATGAGGCCAAGCGGGCACTGGCCTAAGGGCTCCCGTGCCTTTAGGGGCCCCGGGCCAGCTTCCACCCCCGCGCAGCCAGCAACTGAGCTGTTCTTTGCCCGACTTGCCTGGTGCGGCTGCTGCCGGCGTCCTCACCAAGTTTGCCTCTCTCTGCCTCTCCCCCACAGCTTTGTCAAAGGGGCTTTTAAGAAGGGGCCTGCAAGCTGCAGTGGGGGCCATGGGTGGTGGGTGGGCAGGTGCTCGGACTAAGATAATTTGTGAGATTAGTTTGACTGCCCAAAGATTTTGACTGCATAGGGGTCTCCACAGGGTTTAATCTGGCACTGGAGAGCCGCAAGACATGAACATCCCATGTTTGAGAGCCGCAAGGAAGCCAGTTGGCTTGGCATGGAGAAGTGATTTAAAGAATCATAGAAGCATGGAAGGGAATTCCAGGGTCATCTGATTCAACCCCCTGCACAATACAGGAAACGCACAAACACCTCCCCCTAAATTCACAGGATCATTGCTGTCAGATGGCCATCCAGCCTCTGTTTAAAAACCTCCAAGGAAGGAGAGCCCACCACGTCCCGAGGAAGCCTGTTCCACTGAGGAACCACTTTAAGGGTCAGGAAGTTCTTCCTAATGTTGAGCCAGAAACTCTTTTGATTTAATTTCAACCCATTGGTTCTGGTTCTACCTTCCGGGGCCATAGAAAACAATTCTACACCATCCTCTATATGACAGCCCTTCATTTGCCATGGCCTGCCCGTGCAGAGAGACCCTGAGCTTCCTTGGAGGTCTCCCATCCAAGCACTAGCCAGGGACGGCCCTCCTTAGCTTCCTCGGGAGGTGGTGGGCTCTCCTTCCTTGGAGGTTTTTAAACAGAGGCTAGATGGCCCTCTGACAGCAATGAAGATCCTGTGAATTTAGAGGGAGGCGTTTGTGAGTTTCCAACATTGTGCAGGGGGTTGGACTAAATGACCCTGGAGGTCCCTTCCAAATCTAGGATTCTATGATTCAGAGGTGTTTTGCCATGGCCTGCCCGTGCAGAGAGACCCTGAGCTTCCTTGGAGGTCTCCCATCCAAGCACTAGCCAGGGACGGCCCTCCTTAGCTTCCCAGATCTGATGAGATCAGGCTATCCTGGGCCATACCCGTCAGGGCTTGCAATTCAGTAGATGCCAACAATTGCTTGCCCATTACTGGGAGAATTATTATTATTTTAGCAAGTCCTTAGCACAAAAACCCAAGAGCCCCGTGGCACAGAGTGGTAAAGCTGCAGTATTGCAGTCCAAGCTCTGCTCATGACCTGAGTTTGATCCCGGTGGAAGCTGGGTTCAAGTAGCCAGCTCCAGGTCAACTCAGCCTTCCATCCTTTCGAGGTCGGTAAAATGAGTACCCGGCTTGCTGGGGGGAAAGCGTAGATGACTGGGGAGGGCGATGACAAACCACCCCCTAAAAAGTCTGCTGTGAAAACGTCACGGTGCGACGTCATCCCAGAGTCAGAAACGACTGATGCTTGCATAGGGGACTTTTGTTGTTCAGTCACAAAGTCACGCCAGGCCCTCCTGTCTTCCACCATCCTCCGAAGTCTGCTCAAATTTGTGTTAGTTACATCAGTAACGCTGTCCAGCCATCTCATCTTTTGCCGTCCCCTTCTTTTGCCCTCCGTCTTTCCCAGCATCAGGGCCTTCTCCACAGGGGACTACCTTTACCTTTTAAAAAAGGTAAAGGTAGTCCCCCGTGCAAGCACCAGTTGTTTCTGACTCTGGGGTGACATCACATCATGATATTTCACAGCAGACGTTTTATGGGGTGGTCTGCCATGGCCTTCCCCAGTCATCTACACTTTCCCCCCAGCAAGCTGGGGACTCATTTTGCTGACCTTGGAAGGATGGAAGGCTGAGTCAACCTGGAGCCGGCTACCTGAAACCAGCTTCTGCCGGGATCGAACTCAGGTTGTGAGCAGAGAGCTTGAATGCAGTACTGCAGCTTTATCACTCTGCGCCACGGGGCTCACTATCTTTGCTTTATTAGCACAAAAACTGTGATAATAAATGCAGGAGGATTTGCTGAATCGGTAGACAAATCTGATTCTCTTCTGGGTTGTACCTACTTTCTTGTCTCTTTTGCCACCGTAATTTTTGAAACTTTTTTTTTAAAAGGGGGGCAAACGTTTAAAACTCTGTCATTGTGGTTTTCTTTTCTTTTTTTTTAAAAAGGAGGTGGTGGAAATTGGGAAGTATTACCCAACAGCACTCCCGAGGTGACGGACTATCTAAGGTGCTAAAAGAGGAGCAAAAAAGGAGTCTATCAGATTGCAGGTGTGATTCTCCTTCCTTTGTTGACAAGGACAATTGAAGCCCTTGAAACTGGAAGGGAAGCCCCTTTGAAGGGGGTAGTGATGGAGTGTATCAACCTTTCAGCCACGTCTCTGGGCCGGGGAAGTGTTATCTGGAAAGCGCCCCCCCCTGCCTCCCCTGCTGTTTGTCCTTCTCCTTAAAAAGATACGGCTTCTGCTTTTCGTTTATCTCTTTAATTTCTTTTTAATCTCACAAGTTGAAGACCAAAATCATGTTGGGGACGGGGAGACAAAAGAAGGGGGAGAGGGCCGGAGAGGGAAGTCAACAACGCCCCCCCCCCCTCAGGCCCTGGGCAATAAATGAGGTTAGCCCGGGACTTCCTGATTGATTTAGGAACAAAAGGAAGAAGGCGCGGTAGGTGAGAGAAAAGCCAAAGGAGATAAGGAGTGAAGATGGCCTTTATGCTAAAAAGAGAAATGCCTGTTATAGCTTAGAGGGGTAAATAGCTATGTTGTATTAGATTAGAACATAAGAACATAAGAGAAGCCAGGTTGGATCAGGCCAATGGCCCATCCACTCCAACACTCTGTGTCACACAGAGGCCAAAAAATCCCATCAGGAGGTCCACCACTAGAAGCCCTTTTACTGCACCCCCAGCCCCAAGCACAAGAATACAGAGCATCACTTGCCCCAGACAGAGAGTTCCAACAATAAGCTGTGGCTAAGAGCTACTGATGGACCTCTGCTCCATATTCTTATCCATTGCCCTCTTGAAGCTGGCTATGCTTGTAGCCGCCACCACCTCCTATGGCAGTGAAATCCACATGTTAATCACCCTTTGGGTGAAGAAGGACTTCCTTTTATCAGTTCTAATTTCATTGAATGCCCACGAGTTCTCGTATTGTGAGAAAGGGAGAAAAGTACTTCTTTCCCTGCCTTCTCTATCCCGTGCATAATCTTGTAAACCTTTATCATGTCACCCCTCAGTTGACGTTTCTACAACTAAAGAGCCCCAAGCATTTTAATCCTTCTTCACAGGGAAAGTGTTCAAATTCTTTAATCTAGTTGTCCTTTTCTGCATTTTTTCCAATGCCATAATATCCTTTTTGAGGTGCGGCGACCAGAATTGTACACAGTATTCCAAATGAGGCCGCACCATCGATTTATACAGGGGCATTATGATACTGGCTGATTTGTTTTCAGTTCCCTTCCTAATAATTCCCAGCATGGCGTTGGCCTTTTTTATTGCAATCGCACACTATCTCGACATTTTCAGGAAGTGATCTGCCACAACCCCAATATCCCTCTCTTGGTCAGTCTCTGCCAGTTCACACCCCATCAACTTTTATTTATAGCTAGGATTTTTGGCCCCGATGCGCATCACTTTGCACTTGGCTACATTGCTATTTTTTTCCTGATTTTTTTTTTAAATTAGGCATTTAAAGCGGAGTTAGTGTAGTGTAGTGATTTGGACTTGCCAGATCAGGAGACCCAGGTTCGAATTCCCTCTTGGAGCTAGAGTTGCCCAGCTCCCCTGGCTATCGGAAGGGGATGGGGGTTTGGGTTGCCAGATCCAGGTTGGGAAACTGCTGGAGATTTGGGGACAGAGCCTGGGAAGGTAAGGAACCTCAGTGGGGCACGATGCCACAGAGTCCACCCTTCAAAGCCTTCATTGTCTCCAGAGGAAACTGATCTCTGTTGTCCAGAGATGAGCTGGAATTTGACGGAATCCCCAGGTCCCCCCTGGAGACTGGCATCCCTACTTGATGCATAGAAATTCACTGTGTGTGTCACAGTGTTCTCACACTGTCACACGTTCTCAGCCTAGCCCACCTAGCAGGGCTGAGGCGAGGCTAAAACGGAGGCGAGGAGAATCATGGAAGGCCCCTTGGGGAGAAAAGCTGGCTCTACATCAGGGGTGGCCAAATTTGCTTAACATAAGAGGCACATGGAAGAAATAAGATATTTGAGAGCTGCAAGACATGAATGTCAGATGTTTGAGAGCTGAAAAAACATGAAGGCAGGCAGGCAGGATGGCAAAGAGAGGAGGGAGGGAGAGGTGGAAAGAAAGCAACTTTAAATGCATTCTCCAAGCTTCTGGCTGGCTTGGCTCAGAGGAGTGACTTAAAGAGACAACAATGATTAATCAGTTATGTACATTTAGTACTGTAGTTCAGTACAGAATCCAAGCCCGGTCTGGCCGCTGCAAGGATGCTGTGGACGCTCTCCAGCTTTTACGATTGTTGTACAGACAGTTGCGGCTGGAGCCTCAGAGATCAGCAGAGAGCTTAGCACAGAGACATTTTGAATCTGACAAAGGGGAACCGTGAATGCAAAACTGTTGATCTCTGAGGCTCCGAATGCAACTGTCTATACAACAATTGTAAAAGCTGGCAAGCGTCTTTAAAGTTAAAGTTGTTCTCCCTCCACATCTGTTTTCCTTCCTTCCATCCCTCCTTCCTTTCCTTTCTGATGGCTTGGGAAATGCCTTTAAAGTTAAAGTTGTTCTCCCTCCCCATCTATTTTCCTTCCTTCCTTCCTTCCTTCCTTCCTTCCTTCCTTCCTTCCTTCCTTCCTTCCTTCCTTCCTTCCTTCCTTCCTTCCTTCCTTCCTTCCTTCCTTCCTTCCTTCCTTCCTTCCTTCCTTCCTTCCTTCCTTCCTTCCTTCCTTCCTCCCTCCCTCCCTCCCTCCCTCCCTCCCTCCCTTCCCTTCCCTTCCCTTCCCTTCCCTTCCCTTCCCTTCCCTTCCCTTCCCTTTCTAAATATAAATTTGAAGGAAATATCAGGCGTTCCATTATTGAATTCTAGGCCTGAAGAAGGCGAATGAAATGGATAGCCACCTAGGCCAGGGGTGGCCAACGGTAGCTCTCCAGATGTTTTTGCCTACAACTCCCATCAGCCCCAGCCAGCATGGCCAGTGGCTGGGGCTGATGGGAGTTGTAGGCAAAAAACATCTGGAGAGCTGACCTAGGCCATTCATTGCTGCTGCTGTTACTGTAACATCAACAAATTTTGTAATTTTGCCAGTGTTGTTAAAATCTGGCATCTAGTGTGGAGTGTTTTTCTGTCAATAATATTGATAATAAATGGTTTGTTTCAAAATATCGAGTAGCGAGCCAAGACTCATATCAACAGTTGTTACTTTTATACAGTTTTTCCCCCTTTTGTTGCAATATCACTTTTCTGTATAGCCATCTCTTTCTATAAGAGCCCCATGGCGCAGAGTGTTAAAGCTGCAGTACTGCAGTCGGAGTCCTCTCCTCACGACCTGAGTTCGATCCCAGCGGAAGCTGGTTCAGGTCGCCGGCTCCAGGTTGACTCAGCCAAAGTCGGTAAAATGAGTCCCCAGCTTGCTGGGGGGAAAGCGTAGATGACTGGGGAAGGCAATGGCAAACCACCTTGAAAAAAAGTCTGCCGTGAAAACGCGAAAGCAACATCACCCCAGAGTCAGAAACGACTGGTGCTTGCACAGGGGACTACCTTGACCTTTAAGAGCCCCGTGGCGCAGAGTGGTAAAGCTGCAGTACTGCAGTTGGAGCCCTCTGCTCAGGACCTGAGTTCGATCCCAGCGAAAGCTGGTTCAGGTAGCCGGCTCCTTTCATTGTGATGGCCAGAACTCCCTTTGACGTTCAATGACGCTTATCACACCCTTGCTCCTGGCTCCACCTCCAAAGTCTCCTGGCTCCACCCCCCAAAGTCCACAGATATTTCTTGAATCGAACTTGGCAACCCTATCTCCGGCAACCAGAGATCAATTGTAAAGGTGGGGAGATCTCCAGGCCCCACGTGGAGGCTGGCAGCCCTAGATACAGCTCTTGCTCTGGCGTCATCTCTTCCTTTTCTGATTTCTGCTCCCTATGATCCATCTTTCCCCCCTTCCCCTCTGTCTCCACCCCTGGGCCTTCATGAGACCATCCAAAGTCCACCCATGGTTGGGTTGCCACCAGTAGGGATGGGAAGGGTAGGGTTGCCAAAACTCCTGGAGATCTGGGGACGGAGCCTGAGGAGGACAGAGACCTCAGCCAAGGGGAATAAACTGGGCGGGGGGGGGGGGGGGCTCAAGATTCCCCGGGGTTTCTCAGAAGGGCAATGCCTCCCTCTCGGGCTGCCAGGGAGCATCATGAAACCTGTGCAGCCTCATCCTCTCCATCTATACGGAGGCCACCAACTCCACTTTCATTCTCTGGACTGGAGCATTTAATGGCTACATGGGAGCCCGTCTCCCTCCACTGCCTGGCCTTGGGTTTTTTCCCCTTGGGGTCTTTAGCAGTTCTGCCTAAAGGCCCAACTCTCGACTTGTGGGTCACCGAACTGCACAGCATACTGGAAGTTAAGGTGGTTTGGGTATCCTGGAACATAGCAGCTTTAGCTCTCTCCCTCTCTTTCTTTCTTTCTTTCTTTCTTTCTTTCTTTCTTTCTTTCTTTCTTTCTTTCTTTCTTTCTTTCTTTCTTTCTCTCTCTCTTTCTTTTCCTTCCTTCCTTCCTTCCTTCCTTCCTTTCCTTTCCTTTCTGATGGCTTGGGAAATGCCTTTAAAGTTAAAGTTCTTCTCCCTCCCCATCTATTTTCCTTCCTTCCTTCCTTCCTTCCTTCCTTCCTTCCTTCCTTCCTTCCTTCCTTCCTTCCTTCCTTCCTTCCTTCCTTCCTTCCTTCCTTCCTTCCTTCCTTCCTTCCTTCCTTCCTTCCACATCTATTTTCCTTCCTTTCAATCTTCCTTCCTTTCTTTCCTTTCTGATGGCTTGGGAAATGCCTTTAAAGTTAAAGTTGTTCTCCCTCCCCATCTATTTTCCTCCCTTCCCTTCCCTTCCCTTCCCTCCCCTCCCCTTCCCTTCCCTTCCCTTTCCAATGGCTTGGGAAATGCCTTTAAAGTTGTTCTCCCTCCCCATCTATTTTCTTCCTCCCTCCCTCCCTCCCTCCCTCCCTCCCTCCCTCCCTTGTGGCTCTCAAACATCTAACCTCCATGTCTTGAGGCTCTCAAACATCTGGCATTTATTCTGCGTGGCTGTTATGTTAAGCAAGTTTCTAGGGGATCCCCAGGACACACCCGGAGGTTGGCATCCCTAGCTCACAGCTGCATTTGAGAAGACAAATATATATATATATATATATATATATATATATATATATATATATATATATATATATATATATATTTGGCTTGTTGCGACGCATCTCGGCACGGTCAAACAGACATCCTGGGAAACACCTCCCATCTGTTAACAGTTTATGGGGATTTCGTGGGCTGTGCTTCTTATAAAATGTCGGCTGTTAAAACGAAATGAGCCGTACTCAAGCGCCGTCAACGCTGGCAAGCGCCGCCATCCTCCCCAGGGGGAGATGAATCCAACCTCCTCCTCCTTTTCTGATTTTGCAAAAAATAAAAAGTGGCCCCAAAATGACTTCCCTGAAGCAGAAGAATTCATAAGACGAGAGGGGCATTTGCAAGGGGTCAGATGTAATTCTTCTTTTCAAAGAAAACGGCCACAAGATTTCCAGCCAGTACTTTAAAACATAGGGAGAAATGAGGGACTGCTTTCCGATATGACCGTCGACATGACCACAAATTCTGAGCCAGCAGCCTTGAAAGCATTGCTTGTTTCTCAGAGCCAGTTCATGGGGAATCTCTAGCGAAGCAAAGGCAATCTACACATGCTCTATGGTCCTCTTGATCCTTCTGCGGCATAGCTGAGACTTGGCCGTTCAGGTGTCGGAACAAACACAAAAAGGAACAAGTACAATGATTGCCCATGTATCTTTACAAGGCTACATTACTTATATACAAGAAATAAAGATTCCCAGAAGCCGAGGCTCTGATACACACCAGAGGAGTTCCTGTTATCTCCCTTGGCACAGCCTGTTCAATATTCCAAACAGTCTCATCTTTGTGCTTCAGGCTTTATTATAGAATTATGGCCTGACAAAGGGTCAAAACAGATTTATAAGAACATAAGAGAACATCAGAGAAGCCATCTTGGATCAGGCCAATGGCCCATCCAGTCCAACACTCTGAGTCACAGAAGAACATCAGAGAAGCCATGTTGGATCAGGCCAGTGGCCCATCCAGTCCAACATTCTGAGTCGCATAAGAACATAAGAGAAGCCATGTTGGATCAGGCCAATGGCCCATCCAGTCCAACACTCTGTGTCACAGAAGAACATAAGAGAAGCCATATTGGATCAGGCCAGTGGCCCATCCAGTCCAACACTCTGAGTCACATAAGAACATCAGAGAAGCCATGTTGGATCATGCCAATGGCCCATCCAGTCCAACACTCTGTGTCACAGAAGAACATAAGAGAAGCCATATTGGATCAGGCCAGTGGCCCATCCAGTCCAACACTCTGAGTCACAGAAGAACATCAGAGAAGCCATGTTGGATCAGGCCAGTGGCCCATCCAGTCCAACATTCTGAGTCACATAAGAACATAAGAGAAGCCATATTGGATCAGGCCAGTGGCCCATCCAGTCCAACACTCTGAGTCACATAAGAACATCAGAGAAGCCATGTTGGATCATGCCAATGGCCCATCCAGTCCAACACTCTGTGTCACAGAAGAACATAAGAGAAGCCATATTGGATCAGGCCAGTGGCCCATCCAGTCCAACACTCTGAGTCACAGAAGAACATAAGAGAAGCCATGTTGGATCAGGCCAGTGGCCCATCCAGTCCAACACTCTGTGTCACATAAGAACAGAAGAGAAGCCATGTTGGATCAGGCCAATGGCCCATCCAGTCCAACACTCTGTGTCACACAGTGGCCAAGAAACCCCCAAGTGCCATCAAGATCCAGTGGATCCAGAAGCCCTTTACCTGTGACATCCATTGCTATGGTTTTTGCTATGTGTTGTGATCTTAGTTTTGTGGTTCAACATTGCATATGCATGTACTGCACCCTTTAAGCATAATTAACAATAGCAAGGGTCTTTGTAATTAGTGGTGGATGGTTTTTTGGGTGTGCGTTCCGTTACTACAGTGCTTTTTCAGAACCTCCAGGGGGCAGCTGGAGATCTCTTGGGATTCCAACTGATCTTAGGGCTGCCAAGTCCAATTCAAGAAGTATCTGGGGACTTTGGGGGTGGAGCCAGGAGACCTTGGGGGTGGAGCCAGGAGCAAGGTTGTGACCAGCATAATTGAACTCCAAAGGGAGTTCTGGCCATCACATTTCAAGGGAATGCCTTCCCTCCTTTTGAAACAATGAAGGATAGGGGCACCTTCTTCGGGGGCTCATAGAATTGGACCCCCTGGTCCAATATTTTTGAAACTTGGAGGGTGTTTTGAGGAGAGGCACCGGATGCTATGCCACAAATTTGGTGCCTCTGCTTTAAAAAAACAGTCCCCCAGAGCCCCAGATATTCATGATTCAATTCTCCATTATACCTTATGGGAATCAGTCTCCATGGGAAATAATGGAGTGCGCAGCAGACATTTCCCTCTCCCCCCATGCCTCCATTTTCTGATGATCCTGAAGTGGAGGGAGGGCCTCCAAACCGGGGGATCCCCTGCCCCCGGCTGGGGATTGGCAACCCTAACTGATCTCCAGGCAACAAAGAATCAGTTCCCTTGGAGAAAATGGCCGCTTTGGAAGATGGACTCGATGGCCTGATATCCCATTGGTCCCTCCCCTCCCCAAACCCTGCTCTCCTCAGACTCCACTCTGGGGGAGCTGTTTTTTGAGGTAGATGCACCAAATTTTCAGTATAGTATCTAGTGCCTCTTCCCAAAGTACCACCCAAGTTTCAAAACGATTGGACCAGGGGGTCCAATTCTATGAGCCCCAAAAGAAGGTGCCCCTATCCTTCATTATTTCCTATGGAAGGAAGGCATTTAAAAGGTGTGCTGTCCCTTTAAATGTGATGGCCAGAACTCCCTTTGGAGTTCAATTATGCTTGTCACAGCCTTGATTTTGGCTCCACCCCTAATGTCTCCTGGCTCCACCCCCAAAGTCTCCTGGCTCCACCCCCAAAGTCTCCTGGCTCCACCCCCAAAGTCCCCAGATATTTCTTGAATTGGACTTGGCAACCCTATCGCTAGGTGACCTCGGGCCTCAGATTGCCAAGTCCAATTCAAGAAATACCTGGGGACTTGGGGTGCGGAGCCACAAGACCAAGATACATTGGGGGTGGAGCCAGGAGCACGGGTGTGACCAGCATAACTGAACTCCAAAGGGAGTTCTGGCCATCACATTTAAAGGGACAGCACACCTTTTAAGTGCCTTCCCTCCTTTAGAAATAATGAAGGATAGGAGCACCTCCTTTTGGGGCTCATAGAATTGGACCCCCTGGTCCAATCCTTTTGAAACTTGGAAGGTATTTGGAGGAGAGGCACAGGATGCTATGCTACAAATTCGGTGCATCTACCTCAAAAAACAGCTCCCCCCCGAGCCCCAGATACCCACAGATCTATTCTCCATTATTCCCTATGGGAATCGGTCTTCATAGCAAATAACGCAGTGTGCAGCAGTCATTACATCCCACTGAAGTCCCTCCCCTCCCTAAACCCTGCTATCCTCAGGCTCCACCCCCAAAATCTCCAGATATTTCCTGGCCTAGAGCTGGCAACGCCTACATCTGTGCCTGGAAGCTCGCTGGGTGACCTTCGGCCAGTCACACACTCTCAACCTGTCCTACCTCACAGGGTTGTCTTTCTGTGTAGGTGCGTACAGAGGGATTACTTCACTTCCATTGTCTTTATAATCCATTTCCATGATCCTTATCTAAACACCCCTGCAAGGTAGGTCACTTTTAACGCCCCCTGGCAGACCAGGGTGGCTGCTCGCCAAAGGCCACTGAGCTGAGCTTGAAATCAAAATGGGACTCGCTCCTGAGAGACTTGCTCCTGTTTTTGATTGGTGCAGGTGGATCGCTGTCTCGGTCTGAAGCAGCAGAGCAAAGTCTGAGCCCGGTGTGCGTGCAAGAAAATGCGCTTCTATCCAGAATTAAAAAGCCAGTTTGGTGTAGTGGTTAAGTGCGCGGACTCTTATCCGGGAGAACCTGGTTTGATTCCCCCACTCCTCCGCTTGCAGCTGCTGCAATGGCCTTGGGTCAGCCATAGCTCTCTTAGGAGTTGTGCTTGAAAGAACAGCTTCTGTCAGAGCTCTCTCAACCCCACTCACCTCATAGGGTGTCTGTTGTGGGGAGGGGAAAGTAAAGGAGATTGTGAGCCGCTCTGAGACTCTGAGATTAAGGGCGGAGGGTGGGATATAAATACAATATCTTCTTCTCTTTCTCCTCCTTCTTCTCTTAAAGATTCCCCTGGATGCAAAGTTTGTTCTGCTGCTGAGGGTTGCTTACCCAAGCCACAATGTGTATATTGCATCCAGCACTGCCCCCCCCCACCCCGCCCAAGTTCAGTACTCCTTTACCCCAAAAATGTGAGGGAGGGTCTTCTCAAAGGAGCCAAGCAACAGAATTAGGTTCTGGGGTTTTGTTTTTGAAAGCATCCAATTTGCTGTTTTAATGAAGTCTCCGTTTAGTTACAAATCTCCCACCCTAGACCAAGGGGGGCAGCCCCTTCTCCCCAAAAGGACCCTGCAGAGTTTTTAAAATGTGTTTGACTAAAACTGCCTCGTTTAGGTAATAATAGACCCCCAAAGTGTGGGGCTGATGGGCCTAATGGCACCCCTTTGCTTCCCCTTTTGAGTTGCTAAAGGCTGCCCTCCCTTGGCCCCACCTCCTCTGTGTCCAGATCTCTGTATGGAGCCGTGGGGGGGATGAGTTGCAGTGTCATTTTTGACTATCAATGAGGTCCAAAGGCCTCCAAGCCATTTTGGCCAACGACTGGGGATGGGTTTAGCAGCAGAGAAGGGCTTCTGGAAGTTACTGATTGGATTAGATAAGGGAAAACCAAACCACTGGAGTCGGTCCCGGTTTCCTCCATCCCACCCAGAAAGGTGTGAAGCCCCCTCGGATCCTTGACTTCTCATTGGCCGCTCTCAACCTTCTCTCGCCGCCCCTTTCCTGCTTGGGCCCTGGCAAGCATCTGTGTTATCTTTTTCTCTTCCTCTGCAGTTCCCGCCACCCTTGGGCACCGAGTGGAAACAGGAGGATCACCTAGGGTCCTGCCCTTGGAGACCTCGAGAAGAGACCTGAAGCTCCCTTCTAACTTGCGGGAAGCCGAGCGGAATCGTTGGGGCTCCAAACCCTGCTGAGCATGATGTCCTATATCAAGCAACCCCATTATGCCGTCAATGGGTTATCCTTGGCCGGGCCAGGGATGGATCTGCTCCATTCGGCGGTTGGATACCCCAGTAAGTAGATTTCCAGTGTTCCTTTGTCTGGTCGCTTTCAGTGTCAAATCCATGCTTTGAGTCCAACGGTGCCTTTTAAGACCAACCAAGTTTTATTACTTATTTATTGTGTGTGCACCAGTGTTCCCTCTAAGCTGAGTTAGTGTGAGTTGGCTCCCAGTGTTTTAGCCTCTGGCTCGCACATGTTTGTCTCCGGTCAGGAAAAATGGCCTCAGAGCAAACTAGTTTTAATGCAGTAGCTCACAACTTTAACGCCGGGAGCTCGCAAACGACGTTCCCTCTAAGCCGTGGAGTCTTGTGAGCAAAAATTCTACTTTGTGAGCGACTGGTATTAACCTTGCAAGCGACTGGCCTTAAAAGTTGTGAGCTGCTGTATCAATTAGTGTGCTCTGGGGGTATTTTTCCTGAGCTCAGGCAAAAATGTGTGAGCTAGAGGCTAAAAATCTGTGAACGAGCTCACGCTAACTCACCTTAGAGGAAACACCGCTCACAAAGTAGAATTCTTGCTCACGGGACCCTACAGATTAGAGGGAATAGCATGCACACGAATACCCAGAACTGAATTTAGAGGAAACACCGCTCACAAAGTAGAATTTTTGCTCACAGGACCCCACAGATTAGAGGGAGTAGCATGTACATGATTACTCAGAACTGAACTTTGTTGGTCTTAAAGGTCCCCCTAGACTCCAACTTTGTTTTGCTGCGTCACACCAGCACGGCTACCCATCCGGAATCTCAATCCGTGGTTTGCATTTCAGAGAAAATCTATCTAGCACCTCTGTTCGTGATTTTGGAGGAAAGCGCCTATCCTAAAAACCCTGGGATTCAGCCAGGGCACGGATGGAGATTCGGTTAGACTTGATTATGGGATTGTTTGCGTTGGCTGAAATTAATTGTCAGATTGGGAAGGGGAAGCCGGACGGTCAACCCAATACGAAGAGGGCGGTATTGACTAAAGCTGAGTTTTTGCTTTAAGATCAAAACCAAGCGCATATTTACTGATTATATATTGAATATCTAAAAAAGGAAAGGAAAAGGTAGCCCCCTGGGCAAGCACCAGCCCTTTCCAACAACGTTTTCACGGCAGACTTCTAAGTTGGCCTTAAAGGTGCTATTGACTCCTATTTTGTTCTACTACTTCAGACCAACACGGTTGCCTGCGGGGTGGTTTGCCATTGCTGTTCCCAGTCATCTGTAAATAATAACCTTAGTTTCCCCCTGGCCCTTCTGTTTTAAAACATTCTGCTTCATAACCTTGAATATGTCTACTTAGGGAGGAACCACTGCATATCTCTAACGTGGGTGGAACTTTATGGCACTATAAAGAAATCTTAGCCTTTAATGCCATTGGTGAACTCTGGCATTACTGAGATCCCTGCCTACCCCAAATCCTACCCACCCATGTTCCACCCCAGAGCTCCAGGAATTCTCTAACTGGGAGTTGGCAGCCCTATATGGGAAACTCCTGGAGATTTTGGGTCTGGAGTCTGAGGGGAGCTGAGATTTGGGGACGGGAGGAATCGGAGATCAGTTGTAATCCCAGGAGATTCCCAGTTACCACCTAGAGGTTAATCAACAAAAAGGGATCACAGTTGATAAGACAGGCAATGAAAGAAACAAATGCTGTGATGTAGTGGCTAACAATGTTTGATAAAAGCCATTTAGAAACCTTTTTAAAATATCTTTTTATGCTTCACTAGAAATAGCCATTCACATAATAGTATTATCAAAGAGGTCCATTCTTCACATTCTGATCTTAACAAGAAAGATCCTATGAGCACCCAGATGTAAACTCATTTTGTCAGTGGAGTTCCTCAGGAGTATAATATTGTTATGTGAATGGATATTTCTCGTGAAGTATAAAAAGATATTTTAAAAAGGTTTTTAAATGGTTTTATTAGACATTGTTGACGACCTGGAGGTCGGCAGCCTTAGTACTAGGGTTGCCAAGTCCAATTCAAGAAATATTTGGGAACTTTGGGGGTGGAGCCAGGAGCAAGGGTGTGACAAGGATAATTGAACGCCAAGGGAGTTCTGGCCATCACATTTAAAGGGACCGCACACCTTTTAAAACGACTTCCTTCCATAGGAAATAATGAAGGATAGGGGCACCTTCTTTTGCGGCTCATAGAATTGGATCCCCTGGTCCAATCATTTTGAAACTTGGAGGGTATTTTGGGGAGAGGCACTGGATGCAATGCTGCAAATTTGGTGCCTTTACTTCAAAAAACAGCCCCCCCCCCAAGCCTCAGATACCCACGGATAAATTCTCCATTATTTCCTATGGGAATAAGTCTCCATAGGGAATAACGGAGTGCCCAGCAGACATTTCCCTCCCCTCCCCACATTTTCTTATGACCCTGAAGTGGAGGGAGGGCCTCCAAATTGGGGGATCCCCTGCCCCCACCTGGGGATTGGCAACCCTACTTAGTACTAGTGGGAAGCAGGATTCCAAACCACTGCCCACCAGGCCAGCTGTATGTAGCTCTGCTCACTGTACCTGATTCCTTGACTGATGAAGTGTGCTTAGAGCACACGAAAGCTTACATTCTGAATAAGACTTTGTTGGTCTTAAAGGTGCCACTTGCGTCCTGCTTTGTTATACAGCTTCAGACCAACACAGCTGCCCCTGTGGATCTAAGTACTAGTGAAGTTCTGGATAACAGAATCAATGAAACTTCAGCATGTGCTTATGTTATTGTCATCCTTTTCCCCTCTCCCCACCCCCCCCCCCCAAAATAAAACAAAATCAACCCTAATTTTGCAAGAGAATGGGTTAAAAAAAATCCGTATTACTAAATAAATAACTTCAAATTGATTCGAGGCGTATACCAGGGGTGAGTAGTTGGAGATGTTCTTACAAGTAACCGCAATTTTTATCTTGTTGTTTTTATTACCTCAGAGTAATATCGGCTAGCTTGTATTGTAATAAAACGATCCCAGAACAATTTTCAAGTCAGGGGGAGAAAAAAAGAATTTACGAAGAAGCAAGCCCGTAATTTCCATCCTATTGCCTGGCTCCAGGCCTTTGGGGGAATAGGACAGGTTCCAAAATGTATTTTAAGACCTTACAAATGAGAAAGCAGGAAGCAATGGCTAGAGCTAACAAAGCCCAAACTCGTTCTTTTTTCAATCTGCGGTCGTGTTTGAAATTTCGCTGTGTCTGGGGTGGAAATTCCACATTGCTTCCTTGGTTGCATTGTCCCCAGTAACTTCATGTGGCTCTTTTGCACATATTGCGTGGCTCTCAAAACCTTCACCACCCCCTCAGCCAGCTTGGAGAAGGCATTTAAAATTAAAGTTGCTTTCTTTCCTCCCTCTTCCCCCATCTTCCTTCCTTCCTTCCTTCCTTCCTTCCTTCCTTCCTTCCTTCCTTCCTTCCTTCCTTCCTTCCTTCCTTCCTTCCTTCCTTCCTTCCTTCCTTCCTTCCTTCCTTCTTGGGAAATGCCTTTAAAGTTAAAGTTGTTCTCCCTTCCCATCTATTTTGCTTCCTTTCAACCTTCCTTCCTTCCTTTCTTTCCTTTCTGATGGCTTGGGAAATGCCTTTAAAGTTAAAGTTGTTCTCCCTCCCCATCTATTTTCCTTCCTTTCCTTTCCTTTCCTTTCCTTTCCTTTCCTTTCCTTTCCTTTCCTTTCCTTTCCTTTCCTTTCCTTTCCTTTCCTTTCCTTTCCTTTCCTTTCCTTTCCTTTCCTTTCCTTTCCTTTCCTTTCCTTTCCTTTCCTTTCCTTTCCTTTCCTTTCCTTTCCCTTCCCTTTCTGATGGCTTGGGAAATGCACTCTGGAAAAATTCTGCCCATCCCTTTGTAGAGTGCGACCCACATCTTTTAATACTTTCTTGCACCAGTGGAAAAATCCACCTAATGCTGTTTCATAGCCAGTGAGCAAAACCGACCAAGTTTTACTGGTTCTGTATAAGAATATAAAGTTGTCAGGTCTCCTTGGGTACCTGTGGGAGATGGGCAGGGGTAGGGTTGCCAGATCCAAGTTGGGAAACTCCTGAAGTCCCACAGTGGGTCTCTACTTCCCAGGACATGGCCAATACGTGCTTAGAGAAGCATCTCTCCCCTTTGTACTTTGTGAGCTTGTACTAACGATCAGGCCTCAGATTCAGCGGGAGCTCACAGGAGCACAGCTCCTGAACCTTTCTGAGGGTTCCCCTCCTCCTCCCCACCTACCTTGTTCATTGACTAGTAGGGGCAGCTGCATAACAATCCCTGGATGAGCTCCACCACCTGTTTTTCTACAAAATGACCCCTGCTAGCAACTGTCCCATTTATAGGGCTGCCAGATCCAGGATGGGGAATTCCTGGAGATTTGGGGGTGGAGCCTAGAGAGGACAGAGACCTCAATGGGGCACGATACCATGCAGTCCACCCTCCATTTTCTCCCCGGGAACTGATCTCCGTAGTCTGGAGAGGAGCTGTAATTTCAGGGGATCTCCAGGCCGCACCTGGAGGCTGGCATCCCTAGCTGGAGTCCAGCAGCAACGTAGAAACCAAAAAGATTTTGGGGATCTGAGTTTCTAAGTTGCCGCTGGATTTGAATCTAGCTCTTCCACCGCAAACCAGCAAGGCTGCCCTCCGAAACTAATTATACGAGGGTCTTAGAAGTCCTGCAGCCATTAAAATGCCCTTCATCACCAATAACCCTTTGGTGCTTAGAGCATGAAAAAGAGAAGCGCGTGAGACAAGCAGTGGCCATTCTTTTATTTTACTGCATGAGCAAGATCAGTTGTTAGTCTTACTAGTTATGACTAAGAATTGCTATGCTTACAGGTATAAAGACTTAAGAACATAAGAGAAGCCGTGTTGGATCAGGCCAGTGGCTCATCCAGTCCAACACTCTGTGTCACATAAGAACATAAGAGAAGCCATGTTGGATCAGGCCAGTGTGGCCCA
Organism: Heteronotia binoei; assembly: GCF_032191835.1. NCBI lineage: Eukaryota > Metazoa > Chordata > Lepidosauria > Squamata > Gekkonidae > Heteronotia > Heteronotia binoei. The sequence continues at coordinate 48,292,743 of NC_083239.1, read as the reverse complement.
TCCAGTCCAAAACTCTGTGTCACATAAGAACATAAGAGAAGCCATGTTGGATCAGGCCAATGGCCCATCCAGTCCAGCACTCTGTGTCACATAAGAACATAAGAGAAGCCATGTTGGATCAGGCCAATGGCCCATCCAGTCCAACACTCTGTGTCACATAAGAACATAAAAGAAGCCATGTTGGATCAGGCCAATGGCCCATCCAGTCCAACACTCTGAGTCACATAAGAGCATAAGAGAAGCCATGTTGGATCAGGCCAGTGGTCCATCCAGTCCAACACGCTGTGTCACATAAGAACATAAGAGAAGCCATGTTGGATCAGGCCAATGGCTCATCCAGTCCAACACTCTGTGTCACATAAGAGAAGCCATGTTGGATCAGGCCAATGGTCCATCCAGTCCAACATGCTGTGTCACATAAGAACATAAGAGAAGCCATGTTGGATCAGGCCAGTGGCCCATCCAGTCCAACACTCTGAGTCACATAAGAACATAAGAGAAGCCATGTTGGATCAGGCCAATGGCCCATCCAGTCCAACACTCTGTCACACAGTGGCCAAAAAAAACAGGTGCTTTCAGGAGGTCCATCAGTGGGTCTAGAAGCCCTCCAACTGTGCCTCCCCCAAGCACTAAGGATACAGAGCATCACTGCCTCAGACAGAGAGTTCCATCTGTACCTTGTGGTTAATAGCCACTCATGGACCTCTGCTCTATAGAAGAACATAAGAGAAACCATGTTGGATCAGGCTAATGGCCCATCCAGTCCAACACTCTGTGTCACACAGTGGCCAAAAAATCCAGGTGCCTTCAAGAGGTCCATCAGTGGGGCCAGGACACTAGAAGCTCTCCCACTGTTCCCTCCCCACAAGCATCAAGAATACAGAGCATCACTGCCCCAGACAGAGTTCCATCTGTACCTTGTGGCTAATAGCCACTCATGGACCTCTGCTCTATAGAAGAACATAAGAGAAACCATGTTGGATCAGGCTAATGGCCCATCCAGTCCAACACTCTGTGTCACATAGTGGCCAAAAAATCCAGCAGCCATCAGGAGGTCCATCAGTGGGGCCAGGACGCTAGAAGCCCTCCCACTGTTGCCCCTCCCAAGCACCAACTTCTGTTGTGTAGCTCTCAAACCAGTGTGTAAAGGAGGCGGCGGGGGGGGGGGGGGGCAAACCTGGGAATGTAACAGGCATGTGTGATGAGGAGGGAAAGTATTTGGCTTCCAAATAACCCCAAGGCCTTTAAAAAATGCTGCTTTTCTCCAACAAGAAATACAAGAATCAAGATTTGAATGCTGTTTGAAGCATCCAGAAAATGTAAAGACACATGAGAGAATCATCTTGGAGATGAAATTTAGAGAAGAGTGATGGAGGGGGGGGGGAATCTGGGAAATATCTTCTTGCCACAGTATTAGAAGAGCCAGTTTGGTGAAGTGCATGGACTCTTATCTGGGAGAACTCCATTTGCAGCTGCTGGAATGGCCTTGGGTCAGCCATAGCTCTCACAGAGCTGTCCTTGAAAGGGCAGCTTCTGGGAGAGCCCTCTCAGCCCCACCCACCTCACAGGGCGGCTGTTGTGGGGGAGGAAGATAAAGGAGATTGTGAGCCACTCTGAGATTAAGAGTGGAGGGTGGCATATAAATCCAATGTCATCGTCTTCTTCTTCTTAATTCCCCTCAAACTTTGTTCTGCTGCTGGGGATTGCTTATCCAAGCCACGATGTGTATATTACACCACTACGCCCAACGGGCTCTCAAAACTGTCCTATAACCCTGCTCTTGACAGTTCAGCTTATTGGTTGTCATAGATTTTCTGGGCTGTGTGACTGTGGTCTTGGCATTGTGAGACCTGATGTTTCGGCAGCAACTGTGATTGGCATCCTCAGAGGTATAACCCAGAAAACTGGAGTTCTCTCTGGGTCAAATTGGGAAGAAGTTGGTAGGCAGGTAATTTATATCTACTCAGGCAGGTGGGGTAAATTACTTGCCTACCAACTTCTTCTCAATTTGACCCAGAGAGAACTCCAGTTTCCTGGGTTACACCTCTGAGGATACCAGTCACAGTTGCTGGCGAAACATCGGGTCTCACAATGCCAAGACCACGGCCACACAGCCCGGAAAATCTACAACAACCAATAAACTGAACTGTCAAGAGCAGGGTCACAGGACAGTTTTGAGAGCCGTGTGGGTGTAGTGGTTGAGAATGGTGCTCTAATCTGGAGAGCTGGGTTTGATTCCCCCACTCTGCCACATGCAGCCAGTTGGGTAGCCTTGGGTCAGTCATAACTCTCTCAGAGTTCCCTCAGCCCCACCTACCTCACAAGGTGCCAGTTGTGGGGAGACCCAGCATGGAACAATGGTTAAGAACGTCAGACTCTAATTTGGAGAACCGGGTTCGATTCCCCACTCCTCCTCCACATGCAGCCAGCTGGGTGACCTTGGGTCAGTCACAGTTCTCTCAGAACTCTCTCAGCCCCACCTAACTTAATGGGAGAGGAAGTTGTAAGCTGCTCTGAGACCCCTTTGGATAATGAAAGATGGGGTATAAATCCAATCTCCTTCTCCTCCTCGTCTTCATCGTCATAACCTACCTGCCTCTGTCATAACCTCTCTCCCTTGTGAGGAACCTCCGTCTTGCATCTGTTGAAAATGAGCTCTTCCCCTAACCTTAAAAAGATAGTCCCCTGTGCAAGCACCAGTCGTTTCTGACTCTGGGGTGACATTGCATCGTGACGTTTTCACGGCAGACTTTTTACGGGGTGGTTTGCCCTTGCCTTCCCCAGTCATCTAGCAAGCTGGGGACTCATTTGACCGACCTCGGAAGGATGGAAGGCTGAGTCAACCTGAGCCAGCTACCTGAACCCAGCTTCCGCCGGGATTGAACTCTGCGCCACGGGGCTCTTCCTCCCCAAACTTTACACTGGAATAAAAACTGTCTAGTCCTTAACACTCCAAGACTGTTTCTTTTTGGCAGGAAACGAGAGTCTCTGGTGTGTGTGTTTTAAAATCAGCTCGGCATCCACAACCTTTGACATTCTGAGCAGTAGATAAACAGAGAGACGTGTGTCTTATCCTCTAGGGTTGGGTGTGGAGGGTGGAAATGAATGGTTATCTAATCAAGAGATAAAACCAGTTGATACTGACACCAGGAAATAAGTGTCCGGGGTGACAACTGATATGCAGGATTGATTTGCAAATCCCCACGCAAATCTCTAACCAGAAGTGCATTTAGTGGAAGGATGCTAGCCTCCAGGTGGGAATTGCAGCTCCCAGATTTGCAGCTCATTTACTTCAGGCTGCAATCAGTTTCCCTGGAGAAACTGACTGCTTTGGAGGGACTCTGTGGCATTGTACCCCATTGAGGTAGCTGTCCTCTCTAGACTCCATCTCCAAATCTGGATCTGGCAGTCCCAGGGGTGGAATTCTAGCAGGAGCTCCTTTGCATATTAGGCCACACACCCCTAATGCAGCCACTCCTTCGAGAGCTTACAAGGCTCTTTTTGGTAAGCTCTTGGAGGATTGGCTACACCAGGGGGTGTGGCCTAATATGCAAAGGAGCTCCTGCTAGAATTCTACCCCTGGGCAGTCCTATAAGTGGAAGGGTCATTGGTATAAACTCATGAAGTGCAAAGGGGAAAAGATGTTTTTCTAAGCACGTATTGGCCATGTGCTGGGAAGTGGTTGACCCATTGTGGCTCTTCAAACCTTGCCCTTGTGTACATGGGGACCAACTTTGCCCTTCGCACTTTCTGTCTCAGCACTGCTGCTAGAACATCCGTGGAAGTTAGCCAACTAATGAAAATATTCATAATTTTTTTTAAAAAATAATGTATTTTATTTATATCCCACGTTTCTCCCCCAATGGGGGACCCCCAAAATGGCTGACAACATTCTCCTCTCCTCCGTTCAGTCGTTACAACAACCCTGTGAGGTAGGATAGGTTGACTGGCCCAGCAAGATTCCATAGAATAGCGGGAGGATTTGAACCTGCCTCTCCCAGATCCAAGTCTGACACTTTAACCATGACATCAGGCTTGGCAATCATTAATAGTAATAATTAATAACATATATAATCTCTCTCTCTCTCTCTCTCTCGGCTTGGCTTCGCGAACGAAGATTTAAGAAGGGTGCAATAGTCCACGTTTGCTGCAGGCTCGCTGGTGGCTGACAAGACCAATGTGGGACAGGCAGGTCCGGCCACAGCGGCTGCAGGGAAAAGTCTGATTTAGGGTTGGTCCTGTAGCAGTGCGATTCTTCCTCAATCTCCTTTTGTCCTCAAGACCAGCTATGCGTGTGTTCTCAAAGGAAGAGACAGCCTGGTGGATGGTGTGCCTCCATGCTTTGCGATCTGAGGCTAGGTCAGACCACTGGTGATGGTTGATGTGACAGGTGCTAAGGGATTTCTTCAAGGAGTCCTTGTACCTCTTCTTTGGTGCCCCTCTATTTCGATGGCCGGTGGAGAGTTCGCCATACAGGGCAATCTTGGGAAGGCGGTGGTTTTCCATCCTAGAAATATGCCCTGCCCAGCGCAGCTGCGTCTTCAACAGCAGTGCCTCGATGCTGGTAACCTCTGCCCGCTTGAGGACTTCAGTGTTGGTCACAAAGTCACTCCAGTGGATGTTGAGGATGGTGCGAAGGCAGCGCTGATGAAAGCGCTCAAGGAGTCGCAGGTGATGACGGTATAAAACCCACGATTCGGAGCCATAGATGAGGGTTGTCATCACAACCGCTTTGTAAACATTGATCTTTGTGCCTTTTTTCAGATGCTTGTTGCTCCACACTCTTTTGTGCAGTCGGCCAAATGCACGGTTTGCCTTTGCCAGCCTGTTGTCAATCTCCTTGTCGATCTTGGCATCTGAGGAGATGATGCACCCCAGGTAGCTGAACTGCTGGACTGTCTTCAGAACTGATTCACCCACAGTGATGCAGGGAGGGTGATAATCTTCCTGGGGTGCAGGCTAATAAAAAAAGAAACAAACAATAAAATACGTTATAAAAATCACATTTTTAAAACCAGCCAAAAGTTTGCCCGGCGCATCATTAAAACAATTAAACTGGAGCTTATGATAACAGACAAAAACACAACAACTACAACTGAGCAGGATCACTGAGGGAATGTGAAATGAAGCAAACCGACAAAAAGTCTTTAGCTGCAGATGGCAACAGAAGGGGTTGTATTTTCAGAAATTTGCAGATTAATCTTAGCAATGGCAGAGAAGCACCCTGAAAAATCTGACGCAGGGAGTTTCGGCTCTCAATGCTCATACTCTGAAAAGCTTGCTTGTTTCTAAGGTGGTAGGGATTCAAATCCAAAGGGAGTTCTGGCCATCACATTTACAGGGACCACACACCTTTTAAATGCCTTCCCTCCATTGGAAATAATGAAGGATAGGGGCACCTCCTTTTTGGGTTCATAGGATTGGATCCCCTGGTCCTACTTTTTTGAAACTTGGGGGGGGGGGGGGTGTTTTGAGGAGAGGCACCGGATGCTATGCTGAAAACTTGGTGCCTCTGTTTCAAAACATAGCTCCCCCAGAGCCCCGGATACCCATAGATAAATTCTCACTTGTACCCTATGGGAATCAGTCTCCATAGGGAATAATGGAGTGCCCAGCAGACATTTCCCTCCCCACCCCCCTCACCCACACTTTCTGATAACCCAGAAGCGGCGGAAGGGGGATCCCCTGCTCCCACCTGGGGATTGGCAACCCTAGCTGGACCTGCCTCTTTTTCAGAGTAAGTCCCCCCTACTGGCCAGGAGATCCGCAGCAAGGAGGTGGGGCCTGGTGGTGGTGAACTTCCACAGGGGGAGGGGGTGTTTGTCAACCCTACCGCTCCTCCCTCCTTGCCCTGCTCCCAGGTCTTCGCACTGCCCCTGCCCACAGCCCGGACAGTGTATGCAGCTGGACAAAGAGGTGACAGAGCACGCATAAGAGGTTAAGTGCATGGACTCTAGTCTGGGACAGACAGGTTTTATTCCCTGCTTCTCCTCCACAAGCAGCTGCTGGAGTGACCTTGGGCCAGTCTCATCTCTCTCAGAGCTGTTCTCTCTGTGCTCTCTCAGCCCCACCTACCTCACATAGTGTCTGTTGTGTTAATCACCCTTTGGGTGAAGAAGTACTTCCTTAAAACAAATAAAAGGAAGTCCTTCTTCACCCAAAGGGTGATTAACATGTGGAATTCACTGCCACAGGAGGTGGTGGCGGCTACAAGCATAGCCAGCTTCAAGAGGGGATTGGATAAGCATATGGAGCAGAGGTCCATCAGTGGCTATTAGCCACAGGGTATATATATATGTATATGTGTGTGTGTGTGTATATACACACACACATATATTGACCACTGTGTGACACAGAGTGTTGGATTGGATGGTCCATTGGCCTGATCCAACATGGCTTCTCTTATTTTCTTATGTTCTAAGAGAAAGGAAGAAGGCTGCAGATTTATACCCCGCCCTTCTCTCTGAGTCCCAGAGCAGTTTACAATCTTCTTTATCTTCCACCCCCCACAACAGACACCCTGTGAGGTGGGTGGGGCTGAGAGGGCTCTCACAGCAGCTGCCCTTTCAAGGACAACCTCTGCCAGAGCTACGGCTGACCCAAGGCCATCCCAGCAGCTGCAAATGGAGGAGTGGGGAATCAAACCCGGTTCTGCCAGATAAGAGTCCGCGTACTTAACCACTACGCCAAACTGGCTCTCCAGGAGATTGTAAGCCGCTCTGAGTGAAGGGCAGAGTATCAATCTAATCTCTTTTTCTCTTCTCATAAGTGAGTAGGCAGGGCAATGGCATGCTGATGCCAGCCCTGTTTGAAGTTTAAGATTCAGCCCTCTATTTTGCATGTGAGTTTCTGAACCCACACCGCGCCCAGTCTGAGGTCTGGAAATTTGGCTGTCTGTTGCATTATGGGAAGTGCGCTTTCTTACCTTCCTCTGGATAAACTCCTCCCCCTTTCTATGCAGCTACTCCACGGAAACAGAGGCGGGAGCGGACCACCTTCACCCGGGCTCAGCTGGATATCTTGGAGGCGCTGTTCGCCAAGACCCGCTACCCTGACATCTTCATGCGCGAAGAGGTGGCCCTGAAAATCAACCTGCCCGAATCCAGAGTGCAGGTATGTGCGCAGAGAATGAAGGGCCGGACTGTCTCTCTCTCGGCTTGGCTTCGCGAACGAAGATTTAAGAAGGGTGCAATAGTCCACGTTTGCTGCAGGCTCGCTGGTGGCTGACAAGACCAATGTGGGACAGGCAGGTCCGGCCACAGCGGCTGCAGGGAAAAGTCTGATTTAGGGTTGGTCCTGTAGCAGTGCGATTCTTCCTCAATCTCCGTTTGTCCTCAAGACCAGCTATGCGTGTGTTCTCAAAGGAAGAGACAGCCTGGTGGATGGTGTGCCTCCATGCTTTGCGATCTGAGGCTAGGTCAGACCACTGGTGATGGTTGATGTGACAGGTGCTAAGGGATTTCTTCAAGGAGTCCTTGTACCTCTTCTTTGGTGCACCTCTATTTCGATGGCCGGTGGAGAGTTCACCATACAGGGCAATCTTGGGAAGGCGGTGGTTTTCCATCCTAGAAATATGCCCTGCCCAGCGCAGCTGCGTCTTCAACAGCAGTGCCTCAATGCTGGTAACCTCCGCCCGCTTGAGGACTTCAGTGTTGGTCACACTGTTGAAGGGGCAGACTGTACTATTGGTAAAAAGGCCAATGCAGAGGCTGATTCTCTAATAGCATTAAGCTTCTCATTTCTCTTTCAAAGAGCCTGACGTTCACACAAAAATGAGAAGCTTCATGCTGTGATTAGAGAACGGAGAACGGGGTTCCTAAATAACTGAGACGTTAAACTGAAGAAGGAATTGAAACGTCATCGAAATCTAGAGAGAGACGTCTTTTTAAGAAAGCAGCTGTGTTGAAGCCACGTTCCTCAGGAGCACCCGCATAAGAACATAAGAGAAGCCATGTTGGATCAGGCCAGTGGCCCATCCAGTCCAACACTCTGTGTCACATAAGAACATAAGAGAAGCCATGTTGGATCAGGCCAATGGCCCATCCAGTCCAACACTCTGGGTCACATAAGAACAGAAGAGAAGCCATGTTGGATCAGGCCAGTGGCCCATCCAGTCCAACACTCTGTGTCACATAAGAACATAAGAGAAGCCATGTTGGATCAGGCCAATGGCCCATCCAGTCCAACACTCTGTGTCACATAAGAACAGAAGAGAAGCCATGTTGGATCAGGCCAGTGGCCCATCCAGTCCAACACTCTGTGTCACATAAGAACATAAGAGAAGCCATGTTGGATCAGGCCAATGGCCCATCCAGTCCAACACTCTGGGTCACATAAGAACAGAAGAGAAGCCATGTTGGATCAGGCCAGTGGCCCATCCAGTCCAACACTCTGTGTCACATAAGAACATAAGAGAAGCCATGTTGGATCAGGCCAATGGCCCATCCAGTCCAACACTCTGTGTCACATAAGAACAGAAGAGAAGCCATGTTGGATCAGGCCAGTGGCCCATCCAGTCCAACACTCTGTGTCACAGAAGAACAGAAGAGAAGCCATGTTGGATCAGGCCAATGGCCCATCCAGTCCAACACTCTGTGTCACATAAGAACATAAGAGAAGCCATGTTGGATCAGGCCAATGGCCCATCCAGTCCAACACTCTGTGTCACATAAGAACAGAAGAGAAGCCCTGTTGGATCAGGCCAATGGCCTATCCAGTCCAACACTCTGTGTCACACAGTGGCCAATATATGTGTATGTGTATACACACACACACACACACACATATATACATACTGTGGCTAATAGCCACTGATGAACCTCTGCTCCATATTTTTATCCAATCCCCTCTTAAAGCTTGTGGATTTCAGCTGGACTATTTCCAAGTTTGGACTTATGTCTATTCATTTGGGGACAGGGTTTTTTTGGCCCCCTTGGGGTTTCTGTTACTTTAAAAGGCCCTAGCACCGCCGCCCTCTGTCATTATTGTATTGCTTATTATGTGTTGTACACAATCCTTGTAATATATTTTTGCAAACTGAATGCCAGTGTACTACTCGGTGGCTCTCTCAATTATGGCTCAGGCTCCCAAGCGGCTCAAAGAGTCCGTTTTGGATTCAAGAAATTGACACTTTGGGGTATATTTCCTTAAGGGGCTTGTTTCTCTTTATTGTTCTGTAAATTTATAGAAATATTAGTCACTTGCCACTATAACCTTTGGGTTGCGCTTATGTTTGAACCTCCGGGTGGGGTCTGGAGATGTCCCACTATTGCAGCTGATTTCCAGACTATAAAGATTAGTTCCCGTGGAGCAAATGGCTCCACGTCTTTTTAAGAAAGCAGCTGCGTTGAAGCCACGTTCTTCAGGAGCCCCCGCACAAGAACATAAGAGAAGCCATGTTGGGTTCCTCAGTGCTGTGCCCTACTGAGGCCCCTGTCCTCCCCAAAACCACCCCCCCAGGTTCCACCCCCAAATCTCCAGGCATTTCCCAACTCAAAGGTGGCAACCCTAAGAATAACACATTTCCGATTCATGTCCAACGCACTTTGCAACACACGGAATGGCCAGCTCCACTTGCAGATGGTCACTAGAAGAGGACCAAAGCAGGAGTCAAGTTACGCCTTTAAGACCAACCAAGTTTTATTGAGAACGTCAGCTTTCGTGTGCTCTCCAAGCACACTTCATCAGACGAGGGGATCAGGTAGTGCGGGCTGAAATGCAGGCAGTTTGTTGTTTAAGAGTGCCCACTGCTTGTGGTCACATGATAAAACAGTGTGGCTTGGCCATTGGATCTGGATGGCCATAAAAGGTAATAAAGTTCCCTGCCAATAAAGGGATGAAGTGTGCTTGGAGAGTGCACGAAAGCTTCCGTTCTCAATAAAACTTGGTTGGTCTTAAAAGGGGCAACTTGACTCCTGCTTTGTTCAACTGCTTCAGACCAACACGGCTGCCCTCTTGGATCTAACTAAAGTGGATCGGAAGTGTATAATTCGGCACGTGTGAAAGCGAAAGGCTCCGATTCTTGCCCTCTGTTGACCTTCCCACCACAAATGTTCCCTTTTCTCTGCTGTCCCGACTGCCAACTTTCTTGGTAACGGTGCACAAGTGTAAGCAAAACAGAGGATATATCCAAGCACTATGGAGGCTCTTGTCAGGGAGTGCCTAAAAGTCCTCATCCAGGCCAGCTGATATCCAGGTCAAGAGGAGCCATCCACAGGTGCGTTGCCATTGCCTGCCTCTGCATAGCAACCCTTCACTTCACTGGTGGTCTTGCATCCAAGTACTAACCAGGGTTTAGCTTCTGAGGTCTCTAACGATATTGGACCAGCCTGGGCTATCCAGGTCAGGGCAGAGACGAACAGAGGTGGTTTGCCATTGCCTGCCTCTGCACAGCAACCCTTCACTTCACTGGGGGTCTCGCATCTACCAACCAGGGCTTAGCTTCTGAGGTCTAACAATATTGGGCCAGCAGGGCTATCCAGGTCAGGGCAGAGACAGAGGTAGTTTGCCATTGCCTGCCTCTGCATAAGAACCCTTCGTTTCACTGGTGGCCTCGCATCCAAGTACTAACCAGGGCTTAGCTTCTGCGGCCTAATGATATTGAGCCAGCCTAGGCTATCCAGGTCAGGGCGGAGACAAACAGAGGTGGTTTGCCATCGCTTGCCTCTGCGTAGCAACCCTGGCAAAACCACCTTTGCTTGTCTCTTCCCCTCACCTGGATGGCCCAGGCTAGCCTGATCTTGTCAACCCTGGTTAGTATTCAGAGGGGAGTCCCCCAAGGAAATCCAGGATCTCTCCACAGAGGCAAGCAATGGCCAACCACCTCTGTTTGTCTCTTCGGCAAGGCTTGTTGCAGGGTATATATCCACCTTCCAGTCAGTTCTGAGCTTCTTGACCATCCCAGGTAGGCCACCCCAATTGCTCGTTACTGTTTTAATTCCCGCAGCGTCCCATTAAAATGGGTCCCCGCAAAAACCCAAGCCCTTCTTTTCAGTACCACCCCTGGAATTAAGTTTAAGTTTATTAGATATATAGATATATATATATATAGATATATATATATATATATATGTTTATTATATTTATATTTATTGAGATTTAAATTAAGTTTATTAGATTTATATTAGATTTATTTCAGGCTCAGGGTGGCTCACAACCAGTAAAATCAGAACAGTTCACATACACTGCATTATACATTAAAATGAACAATTAAAACAGTTAAAACAGTCTGGTGCTAATATCAGTTGACAATATTACATTTCCGATACCCCGTGACGCAGAGTGTTAAAGCTGCAGTACTGCAGTCCTAAGCTCTGCTTACGACCTGAGTTCGATCCCCAGCGGAAGCTGGGTTTTCAGGTAGCCGGCTCGAGGTTGACTCAGCCTTCCATCCTTCCGAGGTCGGTCAAATGAGTACCCAGCTCCTGGGGGGAAAGTGTAGATGACTGGGGAAGGCAATGGCAAAGCACCCCGTAAAAAGTCTGCCGTGAAAACATGAAAGCAATGTCACCCCAGAGTCGGAAACGACTGGTGCTTGCTTTTCCTTTCCTCAGTATATAAGACGTCATTCCCTACTCCCATATCAGTCATTCCAGACTAAAGGCCAGCCGGAATAGTGTTGTCTTAACGGGCTTTGCGGAACTGGGCAAGGTCCCGCAAGGCCCTAACTTCTTCCGGCAACCAATTCCACCAATAGGGGGCAGCAATCGAGAAGGCTCTCTCTCTCTCTCTCTCTCTCGTAGACTTTAATCTTGCCTCCCTCAGCGTTTTCACCTAACGCTTATTCGCTCTACCCTTTGTGCAGGTGTGGTTCAAGAACCGCCGGGCCAAGTGCCGTCAGCAACAGCAGCAGAGCACGGGCCAGGCCAAAGCGCGCCCGGCAAAGAAGAAGACCTCTCCCGCCCGGGAGACCAGCTCGGAGACCAGCACCAACGGGCAGTACAGCCCCCCACCGACCGGCACGTCCGTCACGCCCAGCTCGAGCGCCAGCGCTACTGTCTCCATCTGGAGCCCTGCCTCCATCTCCCCGATCCCGGACCCCCTGTCCGCATCCACCACCCCCTGCATGCAAAGATCCACCGCCTACCCCATGACCTACACCCAGGCCCCCGGTTACACCCAGACCTACGCCGGGTCAACCTCCTACTTCAGCGGCCTCGACTGCAGCTCCTACCTGTCTCCCATGCACCCGCAGCTGTCCGCTCCCGGAGCCGCCTTGAGCCCCATCACTACCCCGACCATGGGCAGCCACCTGAGCCAGTCGCCGGCCTCCCTGTCCAGCCAGGGCTACGGCACGGCCGGGCTGGGCTTCAGCTCCGTGGATTGCCTAGACTACAAGGACCAGGCCGCTTCTTGGAAGCTCAACTTCAACGCCACCGACTGCTTGGATTACAAAGACCAGAGCTCGTGGAAGTTCCAGGTCTTGTGAAGGGCTCACTGCTCCTCTCGCTTCCCTTCAGAGAAGCTCCTCCTTCCTTGGCGTAGCATCTCGGGACAGCTTTCTCCACCCGCCGCTCGGGGTGAGACCCACCCAGCTTGCTTCTTCTCTCGATTTCCTAGACTCTCCCCAAAAGCGGAGATCTCTTCATGCCCTCCGTGGCAGCTGCAAGGGCTTCGGACTCGGCCGTCCTACGCGGATTTGGGCACCGCTTGGTCTCTCTCTGCCGATTTTGGAAACTCTCCTCTGACCGCGGGTGGGGGAAACATGGATCCGTGCGGACGTTAGGAACTCACGAGCCGCCTTGGGCTCCGGATGCTAGGACACGCAACTCCTTTGGATCTTTAGCTGGAACGTGGCGGCTGATAGCAGATTACTCCTTTGGCAACTGGGCTGCAGTTTAGACTCTCGATCCAGGGGGAGATCTGAGCTCCAGGCTGCGCTTGACGAAAGCAAAATCAAAGCCCACCCGGTTAATGGATAGAATTTTCACTCTGCCGTTTGCCAGAAGTGGCACATTCCGCAGCAGACGAGGCTGTTAGAGACTTCTCTGCAATGTTACCTCCTGTTTTCTCTTTCTGTCGCTGTCTCTTCCGGGTTTGTGGATGAGCCACATGGGGAAGACTTTTTTCCATCATCGATGTTCTTTCTAAATACTAGAACAAAGCAGTAGGCAAGTGTCACCTTTAAGACCAACTAAGTTAAACTTAGTCTTAAAGGTGCCACTGGACTCCTGCGTTGTTCTATTGCTTCAGACCAACTGTCTTTTCAAGATAGATCCAAGCGGGCAGCTGTGTTGGTCTGAAGCAACGGAACAAATCAGGAGTCCAGTGGCACCTTTAAGACCGACCAGGTTTCATTCAGAATGTAAGCTTTCGTGTGCTGGAAGCACGGTCTGATGAAGTGTGCTTCTACCACACGAAAGCTTACATTCTGAATAAAACTTTGTTGGTCTTAAAAGGTGCAACTTGACTCCTGCTTTGTCTTTTCAAGAGGCAGGGTCGAAGGGTGAATTCACTAGGGTTGCCAACTCCAAGTTGGGAAACACCTGGAGATTTGGGGGCGGGGCCTGAAGAGGGCGGGGTTTGGGGAGGGGAGGGGCTTCAGTGGGGTACAATGCCACAGAATCCACTTTCCGACGCGGCCCTTTTCTCCGAGTGAACTGATCTCTGTCGCCTGGAGGTCTGTCGTAATCCTAGGAGATCTCCACTCCATCCACCACCTGGAGATGGGCAGCCCTAGATTTAGCAGACGGAGGAGGAACCATTTTGATTTCCCGCTTCAGGCTCTGCGTGTATTATTTTCAGGGCTTTTTTTTTGTGTAGCAGGACCTCCTTTGCATATTAGGCCACGTCCCCCTGATGCAGCCAATCCTCCACGAGCTTGCAGGGTTCTTCGTACGGGGCCTACCGGAAGCTCCAGGAGGATTGGCTACATGAAGGGTGCGTGGCCTAATATGCAAAGGAGTTCCTGCTATAAAAAAAAGAAGCCCTGATTATTTCAAGCTTCACAGTGGGTCTCTGCGTTCTGAATTCTTCTTTCTTAAATGGTCTTTTTCAAGAAAACAACAGCGGGCAGCTGGGGAGGGGGACTTGACCCTATTTCAGGGAGTCTTTTGGACTAGTGAAAAATTAATGGGCGTCGCATCGGTGATTCCACAAAACAGGTGACACCCCCCCCCCCCATTTAAGAGTGTGAAAATAGCCGACAATAATCCTTTTTGCTCCGTGTGAGAAAGCTTCGTCTTTGAGGTGTGAAACTGAAGTCCTGTAGGACGTCAAAAGACAAGCAAGATCTCCAGGGGGTAAGCCAAAGGTGGCCAAACTCGCTAAATGTAAGAGCCACACAGAATAAACATCAGATGATTGAGAGCTGCAAGACATGAACGGAAGAAAGGAAGATCCAGGTGGGCAGCTGGGTTGGTCTGAAGCAGCAGGAAAAAGGTAGAAGGAAGGAAGGAAGGAAGGAAGGAAGGAAGGAAGGAAGGAAGGAAGGAAGGAAGGAAGGAAGGAAGGAAGCAGGGCTTTTTTTGGAGCAGGAACTCCTTTGCATATTAGGCCACACACCCCCTGAGGTAGCCAATCCCCCAAGAGCTTACAGGGTTCTTAGTACAGGGCCTACTGTAAGCTCCAGGAGGATTGGCTACATCGGAGGGTGTGGCCTAATATGCAAAGAAGTGCCTGCTCCAAAAAAAAAGCCAAGGAAGGAAGGCAGGCAAATAGATGGGGGGGGGGAGGAAGAAGTGGCAAGAAAGCAACTTTAAACGCATCCTCCAACCTGCTGGCTGGCTCGGTTTGGAGAGGTGATTTAAAGAGCCTTCTCCAAGCTGGCCAACAGGGTGGTGAGGGATCAGAGAGCCACGCGATATGTGTGAATGAGCCACATGTGGCTCTCGAGCTGTAGTTTGGCCACCCCGGTATAAGCTTTCAGGCTAGCCTGATCTTGTCAGATCTTATCAGAGTGCCAGTTTGGTGTAATGGTTAAGTGCCCGGACTCTTATCTGGGAGAACCAGGTTTGATTCCCCACTCCTCCACTTGCACCTGCTGGAATGGCCTTGGGTCAGCCGTAGCTCTGGCAGAGGTTGTCCTTGAAAGGGCAGCTTCTGGGAGTGCTCTCTCAGCCCCACCCGCTTCACAGGGAGTCTGTTGCAGGGGAGGAAGGTAAAGGAGATTGTGAGCCGCTCTGAGACTCTGTCCTTGAAAGGGCAGCTGCTGGGAGAACCCTCTCAGCCCCACCCACCTCACAGGGTGTCTGGTGTGGGGGAGGAAGGGAAAGGAGATTGTAGGTCCCTCTGAGACTCTGTCCTTGAAAGGGCAGCTGCTGTGAGAGCCCTCTCAGCCCCACCCGCTTCACAGGGAGTCTGTTGTGGGGGAGAAAGGTAAAGAAGATTGTAGGCCGCTCTGAGACTCTGTCCTTGAAAGGGCAGCTGCTGTGAGAGCCCTCTCAGCCCCACGCACCTCACAGGGTGTCTGTTGTGGGGGAGGAAGGGAAAGGAGATTGTGAGCTGCTCTGAGATTCGGAGTGGAGGGCAGGATATAAATCCAATATCACCATCATCATCTCAGAAGCTAAGCAGAGTCGGCCCGATTAAGCCTTGGAGGGGAGACCACCCAGGAAGTTTGGGCTGCTCCGCAGACAGAGCGACGGCAAACCACCTCTGAACGTCTTTTGCCCTGGCGCGGGTGGCCCATTTGATCTTGTCAAATCTCGGAATCTCAATAGGGTCGGATCAGCCAGTCCTCGGGGGGGGGGGGGCGGTGCTTACGCAGAGGCTGGCAATAGCAAACCACCTCTGAGCGTCTCTTGCCTTGAAAACTGCACTTTGCTGTGACTTGACGGCAAAGAAAAACAAAAGGCTTTCTGGAGTCAGGCTGCCCTCTGCCCTCCAGAGTTGTGTGCAGATCAAGTTATTTCTGGTCCGTTCCAGACTTCTGCTATTCTAAGACGTTGCTTATTTAATGTTCAGGGCCTTTTTTTGTAGCAGGAGCTCCTTTGCATATTAGGCCACACCCCCTGACGCAGCCAATCCTCCTGGAGCTTACAGTAGGCCCTGTACGAAGAGCCCTGTAAGCTCCTGGAGGATTGGCTGCATCAGGGGGTGTGGCCTAATATGCAAAGGAGCTCCTGCTACAAAAAAGCCCTGATATTAGGCCACACACTCCTGATGTAGCCAATCCTCCAAGAGCTTCCAGGGCTTTTTGTACAGGGCCTGCTGTAAGCTCCAAGAGGATTGGCTGCGTCAGGGGGTGTGGCCTAATATTCAAAGGAGTTCCTGCTACAAAAGAAAGCCCTGATTACGTCCCATTTTGTTGATTGCACTGACTCTCTCTGTATAATCTGCCTCTAGTCCCTGTGAGAAAGGCAGACGATAAATAACTTAAAATACAAGTTATGGTTCAAGGCATAGGAACAGACCAGCCTGAGAATTTCCACCTGGTCAGCTGGCAACTGTACTGGATTCAGCACCATTCATTGCCAATGCACGAATTGCTTATGTATATTTTTAAAAATCCACATGGTGAGAATTTGTTATCCAGCTTGGATTCATGCAGAGATGGATAAAAAGGTCAAGGTAGTCGCCTGTGCAAGCACTAATCGTTTCTGACTGGGGTGACGTTGTATCACACTGTTTTTATGGCAAACTTTTTACGGGGTGGTTTGCCATTGCCCGTGGCGCAGAGTGGTAAAGCAGCAGTACTGCCGTACTGTGGCCTGAACTCTCTGCTCACGACCTGAGTTCGATTCCAGCGGAAGCTGGATTCAGGTAGCCGGCCCAAGGTTGACTCAACCTTCCATCCTTCTGAGGTCGGTAAAATGAGTCCCCAGCTTGCTGGGGGGGAAGTGTAAAAGACTGGGGAAGGCAATGGTAAACCACCCCGTAAAAAGGTCTGCCATGAAAACGTTGTGAAAGCAACGTCACCCCAGAGTTGGAAACGACTGGTGCTTGCACAGAAGACCTTTCCTTTCCTTTTTCCTTGCCATTGCCTTCCCCAGTCACCTACCCTTTCCCCCCAGCAAGCTGGGTACTCATTTGACTCGGAAGGATGGAAGGCTGAGTCAACCTCAGCCGGCTACTTGAACCCGGCTTCTGTCAGGATCGAACTCAGAGCCGGGAGCAGAGAGCTCGGACTGCAGTACTGCAGGTTTACCACTCTGCGCCCCGGGGCAGAGATGGATACAGAATCTAATTTTGTTTGGTTTGGGGTTTTGCTGATTAAAGGTAAAGGTAGTCCCCTGTGCAAGCACGAGCCATTTCCGACTCTGGGGTGACGTCGCTTTCACGTTTTCACGGCAGACTTTTTTAAACAGGGATGGTTTGCCATTGCCTTCCCCAGTCATCTACACTTTCCCCCCAGCAAGCTGGGGACTCATTTGACCGACCTCGGAAGTATGGAAGGCTGAGTCAACCTGGAGCCAGCGGCCTGAACCTAGCTTCCGCTGGAATTGAACTCAGGTGGTGAGCAGAGCTTGGACTGCAGTATTGCAGCTTTACCACTCTGCGCCACGAGGGGGTTTTTTGCCGGTTACATCTAAACAAATTTTATTTAGGGGAAAAAATAGGGTTGCTAGGTCTCTCCTGCTGGGGGTGGGACTTAACAGGAGAAAGAGGAAGACCCAGGCTACATCATCGGCATTGCACCGGAAGTGATGTCATCTCACTATGACGTCGCCCCAACACTCTGGTATTTGGGCAAAAACTCTATGGTAAAAAATGGTTCTACCATAGAGTTTTTGCCCAAAGAACAGAATGGCACCTGGACACCGCTGTTGTAATACTGTCACTTCCTGTGCACCATTGGCAGCATGTCCTACACTGTCCTCTTTCTCTGATCGTCAGCTGGGAGGTAGGACCAGGTGAATGGGGAACCACACTTTCGCTGAGGGGTCTGACAGTCCTAGGAAATGGGAAGGGGAGGGGGTGAGATCTAACTTTTTCTAGTTAAAAGTTTCCTTTGAAATCAGGATTTTATGAGAACAGAAGATGACTTTGATAAATATTTGTAAACAATATGATTAACTTTTCCCCGCTTGTGCAGTAGTATGTGCAGAAGGGATCTAGGGGTCTTAGTGGATCATACGCTGAACATGAGTCAACAGTGTGATGCGGTGGCTAAAAAGGCCAATGCAGCTTTGGGCTGTATCAACAGAAGTATAGTGTCCAGATCACATGATGCGATGGTATCGCTTTACTCTGCTCTGGTAGCACCTCACCTGAAGTATTGTGTTCAGTTTTGGGCACCACATTTTAAGAAGGATATAGACAAGCTGGAACAGGTCCAGAGGAGGGCTATGAAGATGGTGAGGGGTCTGGAGACCAAGTCCTATGAGGAAAGGTTGAGGGAGCTGGGCATGTTTAGCCTGGAGAGGAGGCGACTGAGAGGTGATATGTTCATCTTCAAGTACTTGAAGGGCTGTCACATAGAGCAGGGGTGGCCAACAGCTCTCCATATTTTTTTTGCCTACAACTCCCATCAGCCCCAGCCAGCATGGCCAATTCCTGGGGCTGATGGAAGTTGTAGGCAAAAAAAACATCTGGAGAGCTACCATTGACCACCTCTGATATAGAAGATGGTGTGGAATTGTTTTCTGTAGCCCCAGAAGGTAGGAACAGAACCAATGGGTTGAAATTAAATCAAAAGAGTTTCCGGCTCAACATTAGGAAGAACTTCCTGACCGTTAGAGCGATTCCTCAGTGGAACAGGCTTCCTCCTCGGGAGGTGGAGGGCTCTCCTTCCTTGGAGGTTTTTAAACAGAGGCTAGATGGCCATCTGACAGCAATGAAGATCCTGTGAATTTAGGGGGAAGTGTTTGTGAGTTTCCTGCATTGTGCAGGGGGTTGGGCTAGATGACCCTAGAGGTCCCTTCCAACTCTATGATTCTATGATTACAGAACTCAGTTTTTAAATTAAAAAAACAATAATACAGGTTCTGTTTTGTAAACACTATTAGAAATTTCTTAGTCCTAGTTTTGCTAGTTGTAAAAAAAACAAAACAAAACAGGAAATTATTCCTTTTGCTGTAGATGAAAAACATGTCCACGCAAGTTTTATTTTTTTTTTGACAGCTCTAAATATTTATTGTCTTAGTCCGTGACGAACAATTTCTTGTACAGTTCCAAAAATTGTTGGTGGTTTAAAAAAAAAAAAGAGGAAAAATGTTAAAATGTAAAAAACAAAAAAATAGATGTAAAAAAACCCATGGCTCAGTGTCTTTTTTTTTTTTAAGAACATAAGAGAAGCCATGTTGGATTAGGCCAATGGCCCATCCAGTCCAACACTGTGTCACATAAGAACATAAGAGAAGCCCTGTTGGATCAGGCCAATGGCCCATCCAGTCCAACACTCTGTGTCATATAAGAGAAGCCATGTTGGGTCAGGCCAACGGCCTATCCAGTCCAACACTCTGTGTCACACAGTGGCCAAAAAAACCAAGTGCCATCAGGAGGTCCACCAGTGGGGCTAGAAGCCCTCCCACTGTGCCCCCACAAGCACCAAGAATACAAAGTGTCACTGTCCCAGACAGAGAGTTCCATCAATACGCTGTGGCTAAGAGCCACTGATGGACTTCTGCTCCATATATTTATCCCCTCTTGAAGCTGGCTATGCTTGTAGCCGCCACCTCCTGGGGCAGTGAATTCCACGTGTTAATCACCCTTTGGGTGAAGAAGGACTTCCTTTTATCCATTCTAACTCGACTGCTCAGTAGTTTCACTGAATGTCCACAAGTTCTTGTATTGCGAGAAAGAGAGAAAAGTACTTCTTTCTCTCCCTTCTGTATTCCGGCTGATAATTAAAACCATTGAATTTGCAAAAAAAAAAAAAAAAAGGGAAGCCATAATGGATAATATGAGTTGTTCACTGGAAAAGAGAATAACGCTACGAAAAGTTGCAGGCAAGAGAAGAAGATGCAACATGAGAAGTCGCAGCCTGCAGTTTGCAGAATCCAAGCAAGGCTCTTTTAAGATACAGCATTTGGGACATCATTCATTCACAGGGTCTCCATATGTTGGAAGTGACTTGATGGCACTTACCACAAACACAATATGACTTGGGTGACGGCACCAGATTGACTGTGGGTTTGTGTCTGGGATGGAAAGCACTGGACATACATGAACAGATTTGAGGATTGTTTTCTCTTACTCTCTGAGTTACATGAACATATATGAAACTGCCTTATACTGAAGCAGACGTTTTGGTCCATCAAGTATTGTCCACTCCGACTGGCAGTGGCTCTCCAGGGACTCAGGCAGAGGTCTGTCACATCATCTCCTGCCTGGTCCCTTTTAACTGGAGATGCCAGGGGTTGAACCTGGGACGTTCTGCATGCCAATCAGACGCTCTACCACTGAGCCACAGCCTCACTTCATAGCCCTCCAGGGTCTCAGGCTGAGGTCTTTCCCATCGCCTCCTGCCTGGTCCTTTCAACTGGAGATGCTGGGGATTGAACCTGGGACCTTCTGCATGTCAAGCAGATGCTCTGCCACTGAGCCACAGCCCCACTTCCTGGCTCTCCAGGGTCTCAAGCTGAGATCTTTCCCATCCCCTCCTGCCTGCGTCCTTTTAACTGGAGATGCTGGGGACTGAACCTGGGACCTTCTGCTTACCAAGCAGATGCTCTTCCACTGATCTACAGCCTCACTTCATGGCTTTCCAGAGTCTCAAGGCTGGGTCCTTCCCATCACCTCCTGCGTGGTCCTTTTAACTGGAGATACCAGGGATTGAACCTGGGACTTTCTGCACGCCAAGCAGAGGCTCTTCCACTGAGCTACAGGCCCCACTTCATGGCTCTGCAGGGTCTCAGGCTGAGGTCTTTCCCATCCACTCCTGCCTGGTCCTTTTAACAGGAGCTGCTGGGGATTGAACCTGGGACCTTCTGCATGCTCAACAGAAGCTCCAGACCGCTAAGCCACAGCCCCTTCAATTGCTTTGGAGCCTGTCAGGATCTGGAATAAGAGTTATGCATGCGGGTCAGGTTGGTGGGAGACTGGGAGGGAGGTCAGGATGTCAAATTGACCAGGAAAAAAAAAATCCATCCTGGCCTGGCCATGTGATTGAGCTGAGGAAAGCAAAGCTTTTCCTGGCACAGAAACCGGCCTTGTTACCTGCTGATGTCCGTAGAGCAGGATGCTGTTTAGGACACAGTAACCGGACAGCTGGCAACCCTGGACCAGGTGAAAGCATGCACAAGAATTTTGAAGCAGGGCTGTAAGGGCTGCTTGCGTTACAGCCCCGTCCCCCCTGTCTGAAAATTAAAAGTTTATGGGCAGGATTCTTCAAACTACACCAACTTGGCCATATAGAGGTTCTACCCTTTTAATGTTTGGACCTAGTGTTGCCACTTCAGGTTGGAAAATTCCTGAAGATTTGGGTTTGGGGGAGGCAGGGTTTGGGGAAGGGAGGGACATGATAAGAACATAAGAGAAGCCATGTTGGATCAGGCCAATAGCCCATCCAGTCTAACACTATGTCACATAGTGGCCAGAAAACCCAGGTGCCATCAGGAGGTCCATCAGTGGGGCCAGGACACTAGAAGTCCTCACGCTGTTTCTCCTCCCAAGCACCAAGAATACAGAGCATCACTTGCGCCAGACAGAGAGTTCCAACAATCTCCGCTCCATAGGTTTATTCAATCCTCACTTGAAGTTAGCTATGCTTGTAGCTGCCACCACCTCCTGGGGCAGTGAATTCCATGTGTTAATCACACTTTGGGTTAAGGACTTCCTTTTATCCATTCTAACCCGATTGCTCATCAATTTCATTGAGCGGCCAAGAGTTCTCATATCGTGGGAAAGGAAGAAAAGGACTTCTTTCTCTACCTTCTCTATCCCACGCGTGATCTTGTCAGCCTCTGTCATGACACCCACCAGTTGATGTTTCTCCAAGCTAAAGAGCCCCAAAGCGTTTTAACCTTTCTTCATAGGGAAAGGGTTCCAACCCTTCAATCATTCTAGTTGCCCTTTTCTGGGCTTATTCCAATTCTATAATATCTTTTTTGAGGTGTGGTGACCAGACCTTGGCTGGATATAATAGAGACCACCCTCTAAAGCAGCTGTTTCCTCCAGAGGAACCAATCTCTGCAATCTGGAGATCAGTCGTAATTCCGGGAGATTGCGAAACCCCACCGGGAAAATGGCAAATCTAGTTTTGTTGTACTTCCCCATCATTTCTGCCAGTTTGGTGTAGTGGTTAAGTGCGTGGACACTTATCTGGGAGAACCGGGTTTGATTCCCCACTCCTCCACTTGCACCTGCTGGGATGGCCTTGGGTCAGCCATAGCTCTGGCAGAGGTTGTCCTTGAAAGGGCAGACTCTTATCTGGGAGAACCGGGTTTGATTCCCCCACTCCTCCACTTGCAGCTGCTGGAATGGCCTTGGGTTAGCCAGAGCTCTGGCAGAGGTTGTCCTTGAAAGGGCAGACTCTTATCTGGGAGAACAGGGTTTGATCCCCACTCCTCCACTTGCAGCTGCTGGAATGGCCTTGGGTTAGCCAGAGCTCTGGCAGAGGTTGCCCTTGAAAGAGCAGACTCTTATCTGGGAGAACCGGGTTTGATTCCCCCACTCCTCCACTTGCAGCTGCTGGAATGGCCTTGGGTTAGCCAGAGCTCTGGCAGAGGTTGTCCTTGAAAGGGCAGACTCTTATCTGGGAGAACAGGGTTTGATCCCCACTCCTCCACTTGCAGCTGCTGGAATGGCCTTGGGTCAGCCAGAGCTCTGGCAGAGGTTGCCCTTGAAAGGGCAGACTCTTATCTGGGAGAACTGAGTTTCATTCCCCACTCTTCCACCTGCACCTGCTGGAATGGCCTTGGGTCAGGCAGAGCTCTGGCAGAGGTGGTCCTGGAAAAGGCAGACTCTTATCTGGGAGAACCGGGTTTGATTCCCCACTCCTCCACTTGCACCTGCTAGAATGGCCTTGGGTCAGCCATAACTCTTGTAGGAGTTGTCCTTCAAAGGGCAGCTTCTGTCAGAGCTCTCTCAGCCCTACCCAATCTGGTGTAGTGGTTAAGTGCATCGACTCTTATCTGGGAGAACTGGGTTTGAGTCCCCACTCCTCCACTTGCAGCTGCTGGAATGGCCTTGGGTCAGCCGTAGATCTGGCAGAGGTTGTCCTTGAAAGGGCAGACTCTTATCCGGGAGAACCAGGTTTGATTCCCCACTCCTCCGCTTGCTCCTGCTGGAATGGCCTTGGGTCAGCCGTAGATCTGGCAGAGGTTGTCCTTGAAAGGGCAGCTGCTGTGAGAGCCCTCTCAGCCCCACCCACCTCACAGGGTGTCTGTGGTGGGGGGAGAAGATATAGGAGATTGTGAGCCGCTCTGAGTCTCTGATTCAGAGAGAAGAGCGGGGTATAAATCTGCAGGCTTCTTCTCAGCCCCACCCTCCTCACAGGGTGTCTGTTGTGAGGGGAGAAGATATAGGAGATTGTGAGCCTCTCTGATTCAGAGAGAAGAGCGGGGTATAAATCTGCAATTCTTTTTTTCTCCTTCCTCCTGCTTTCCGACTCTTTTTGCTCCTGCTTTCTTTCGAGATGGCTTTCCACCTCCCGGACTCAGCAACCATGCGTGCGCACACACCATTCATCGTTGTGTGTTTTTTTTACTTATCTAATTTAGCAAATGCCCCAATCCTCTTAAGACCGCAGCCCGCCCTCCCTCCGGCCCAGGGCCCTGCGCAGATTGGTAACTGAATTAGAGGGAATTAGGGAGCCCGCTAAGGATGACAAATTGGTTCTTCGATGCCCGGCGACAGCTGACCCCCCCCCCCCCCCAGGAGCTGCCAGCCAAGTCCCCCTGGGTAACCTCCTTTTAATTAAAGAGAACGGGAGCCCTCCGCAGAGCGGTGGTGGCACATGGAGATTAGAGGCCCGGGGAATGGCAGGACAACTTGGAAGCTCTTTGGCCTACATACTCTTTGGGCAGCCTTCGGTGGAAAGAAGAGCAGTGCCTCGGGGTCACGAGCACGGGGACAATTGGAACCAGAGGTGGGCAACTTATGGCCAGCCCTGGGAAGGGAGGCCCACGTGGGACGAGGCCCACGGGGACTGTTCATCCGGCCCTCAAGCTGCTGAACTGGTTTTCTCTGGGACATCAGCTTGAACCCGTGCTTCTAACAAAAGGGCTTCACCGTACTGCTTAGGGTGGCCAGGTCCAATTCAAGAAATATCTGGGGACTTTGGGGGTGGAGCCAGGAGACTTTGGGAGTGGAGCCAGGAGACTGGGGTGGAGCCAGGAGCAAGGGTGTGAGAAGCATAATTGAACTCCAAAGGGAGTTCTGGCCATCACATTGAAAGGGACCGCACACTTCTTAAATGTCTTCCCTCCATTGGAAATAATGACGGATAGGGGCACCTTCAACACCTCATGAAAAACAGAATAACAAATTAAAAATCAATGTAACTTAATACACAGTTCTTTACATCATAAAGGTTCACATTTGAATAAAGATTTTTAAAAAGGTCGTCCCCTGCGCAAGCACCAGTCGTTTTCGACTCTGGGGTGACGTTGCTTTCACAACGTTTTCACGGCAGACTTTTTACGGGGTGCCACATGGCTCAGTTCAGTCCTGCAATCCCCAAGGGCCACACCAAGTGACCTCGAGGGCCATATACGGCCCTCAGGACGGAGCTTCCCCACCGCTGCTATAGGATATAATGGAGAATTGATCCGTGGGTATCTAAGGCTCTGGGGGGGGGGGCTGTGTTTTGAGGTAGAGGCACCACATTTGTAGCACAGCATCCAATGCCTCTCCTCAAAACACCCTCCAAGTTTCAAAAAGATTGAACCGGGGGGGTCCAATCCTATTAGCTCCCAAAGAAGGTGCCCCTATCCTTCATTATTTCCAATGGAGGGAAGGCATTTAAAAGGTGTGCAGTTCCTTTAAATGAGATGGCCAGAACTCCCTTTGGAGTTCATTTGTGCTTGCCACACCCTTGCTCCTGGCTCCACCCCCAAAGTCCCCAGATATTTCTTGAATTGGACCTGGCAACCCTAGGCTGCCATGTGATTTGGCCAGTATCCTGCAGAGAACTCTCATCTTCATCAGTTCACCTTGATCAGTTCCGCAGGGCCTGCAAGACCGTCCTTTTTAAACTTGCACACTTGGACTGCTAGGAAGATCGGTAACTAAGATCTGCCAATGCGGTTTGAAGATCTATACCGCCGAATAACTGTACTTATTAGATTGGTTTTTAATGTTATTAAGTTTATTGTTAATGTTTTATATTGTTAAATTTAAAGGCTTTTATCCATTATTGTATGTTCCCATAAAATGTTGTTAGCCGCCCTGAGCCTGCCGAGGTGGGGAGGGCAGGATAGAAATAAAATTTATTATTATTATTATTCATAGCCTGGCTTTGGGCTGCTGTGGTGCAGACAATCGAGCATTCGCCTCCTTTGGACCTTCTTGCCAACACTGTTCCTGCAGCATGGGACCATCACTCGGGGGGCTGGAGACTATGGGCTGGAGTTTGCATCCTGCGCAGCAGAGACCTGGTGTATTTCACCTTGGAAGGTGAGGCAGGAAGCGGTGAAGGTAGGGTTCCCAAGTCCAATTCAAGAAATATCTGGGGACTTTGGGGGTGGAGCCAGGAGACTTTGGGGGTGGAGCCAGGAGACATTAGGGGTGGAGCCAAGATCAAGGCTGTGACAAGCATAATTGAACTCCATAGGGAGTTCTGGCCATCACATTTAAAGGGACGGCACACCTTTTCAATTCCTTCCTTCCATAGGAAATCATGAAGGATAGGGGCTCACAGAATGGAACCCCCTGGTCCAATCTTTTTGAAACTTGGGGGGCATTTTGGGGAGGGGCACTGGATGCTACAGGGAAAATTTGGTGCCTCTACCCCCAAAAACAGCCCCCCCAGAGCCTCAGATACCCGCGGATCAATTCTCCATGATTTTCTATGGGAATAAATCTCCACAGGGAATAATAGAGTTCCCAGAAGACATTTCCCTCCCCTCCCCCTGCTTTCTGACGACCCTGAAGCGGGGGAAAGGCCTCCAAACCAGGGGATCCCCTGCCCCCACCTGGGGATTGGCAACCCTAGGTGAAGGGGTTGCTGGTCAGACTGCACAGCCAGTGAGTGAAGCTGCACCAGTCAAAATTCTCTCTTCTGCACACTAAGGAGGATCATAGCCAAGGCTCTGCCTTGCGTTTGTCTACTCAAGGACTCTGCTGTTGAATTTTCAATTGCCTTTTATTGGAGTCCTCAAGTTGCACCCTCTACTAGAAGATGGAGACCTGGCCCCTGTTGTCCGCACGGCCTGGATTTCCAGACTGGACTACTGCAACACTGCCTATTCGGGGCTCCCCTTGAAGACAACCCGGAAGTCTCACCTAAGTGCAAAATGCCGCTGCTGGATTACTGACAGGGTAAAGCGAGCGTGTTTATATGCTGCCCAGGGGTCAGTTCATAGAAAAATAGGTGCCGGAGTTCATTTGCAGAACTCATTTGCATATGCCACACTCCCCCTGGGCATGGGCTCTTATCTGGGAGAACCGGGTTTGATTCCCCACTCCTTCACTTGCACCTGCTGGAATGGCCTTGGGTCAGCCATAGCTCTCACAGACCTATCCTTGAAAGGGCAGCTTCTGGGAGAGCTCTCTCAGCCCCACTCAGTTTGGTGTAGTGGTTAAATGCACAGACTCTTACCTGGGAGAACCAGGTTGGATTCCCCACTCCTCCACTTACACCTGCTGGCATGGCCTTGGGTCAGCCCTAGCTCTGGCAGAGCTTGTCCTTGAAACGGCAGCTGCTGGGAGAGCCCTCTCAGCCCCACCCACCTCACAGGGTGTTTGTTGTGGGGGAGGAAGGTAAAGGAGATTGTAGGCTGCTCTGAGACTCTTCAGAGTGGAGGGCGGGATATAAATCCAATATCTTCTTCTTCTACCTGTCAGCTTTATGTTTTGATTACTCTCCCATTTTTTGTGGGGAAAAATATTAGAAAGTTTGTAGGTGGGGAAGGCGGGATATAAATCGAATAAAATGGAATGGATTCTTAAAAGTTCAGCAAAATTCTCACAGAGGGTTTGAACGGTGGAACCCAGAAGCAAGTTTTTTGTGGGGGGGGGGGGGGAGGGAAAAAGAGAGCACCATAAAATTTAGAGGTTCTGGAGCTCCGCTCCTGCCCAGAATAAGGCCTGGTCGCCCATTTTCAATTGTCTTCTGAATCTGATCCATTTGGAGATTCCAGTCCAGGTGGTAAAAGATTTTTCTTATTTCTGCCGATACAAATAGGCTTCCCAATCCCCAGGTCCCAGAGGGGGATACCCCGGTTTTACAGGCTTCCCCCCTCCCCCAGCCAGCTGGCCGGCGGGGGAAGCCCCACCCCCACAGCCATCATGCACCTCCATGAACAATTCCCATAGGGAATGATGAGGAATTGATCTGCGGGTATCGGGGGCTCTGGGGGGGCTGTTTTTTGAGATAGAGACACTAAATTTTCAGTATAGCATCTAGTGCCTCTCCTCAAAATACCTCCCAAGTTTCAAAGAGATTGGACCAGGGGGTCCAATTCTATGAGCCCCCAAAGAAGGTGCCCCTATCCTTCATTATTTCCTATGGAAGGAAGGCATTTAAAAAGATGTGCAGCCCCTTTAAATGTGATGGCCAGAACTCCCTTTAAGTTCAATTATGCTTGTAACACCCTTGCTCTTGGCTCCGCCCCAAAGTCTCCTGGCTCCACCCCCAAAGTCCCCAGATATTTCTTGAATTGGACTTGACAACCCTAGATACAAACGTGAGGAGTATTTAAGGCCCATGCAATAACTTTCAATTTACAGGATAGATTCTGCTCTTCTGGCTACAGGCCTGGCATTAATTCCTTTCTAAAAACCGTCCCCCTTCTTTGCCTCCTGTTTCCAGGAAGCGAGACTGGTCAGTCACGTGAGGACTTACATCACAGCGGGGATTACAGCACTAATGGATTTGAAATGTTGTTCCAGGACAGATTTAATAGTTAAAGGAAATGGATTTTCCTCCCCCTCCCTCCCGACTCATCAAAGTAGCTGAAATAAAAATGTGTTGGAGGAGGGGAGACACCAGCGAGTGCGAGTCTTCCAAACGACAAAGGGGCCACGCTTCCACCAACCAACCTCTTTGCCCCACCCCAGCCTGCGAATCCTGTTCTCTAATCTCCAATTTGTGCAAAAATTCCCAGTTGGGAGACCAGACAGCTCACGCCAAGGAATATTATTTGAATAAACTGTGTCCTGAGATATAAAATGTTGGCTGCTCTTTGCACTGTTCTTTGTCCTACGTGGGTGTCCCCAGAACTCCTTCCCCAGTACAACACATCCCAGAACGCTTTTGGTTCCTACTTGGTGTACGAGGCTAACGAAGGTTAGGGAATTTGTTTTTACTGGTGCCCTTTAATACAGAGATGGAGAAATGATGGCTACCAGTGCTTTTCATCTGGCCCACGGTCAGACGTCAGCCCACTGGATCTGCTGCTAGAGCTGCCAGCCTCCAGGTGGTAAAGGACTAAGAACAGGGGTCGCTGTGTAGAAAAAGAGGTGGTGGAGCTCATCCAGGGATTGTTACGCAGCTGCACCTCCTATTCAACGGACAAGGTGAGGGGTGGGGGAGAAGGGGGAACCCTCAGAAAGGTTCAGGAGTTGCGCTCCTGTGAGCACCTGCTGAATCCGAGGCCTGACTAAGAAGTAAACCATGATATAATAACGAATACAATTGATTGCTATTACGAAATATTTCCTTTACATTCTTTGTAAAATAACTCAGTTTGCAATTACAATAAATACTACATCTTTTCCAACATAATTTCCGGGTGATGCACCAACGACAATACACATTTCCCACACCACACAGTCACACTTTCAACCTTAGACCATAGCCAATAAATTCATTGACAAGAGAATTCCGTATTTTTTCCCTATTTCGTGCGGGAAAAGTGCTTGTGCAAAAAGAGTGCTTGTACAATAACAAGTGTTGGTAGCATGGATCCAGCACTTTATTGTACAAGCACTTTTTTTGCACAAGCGCCCTCTGCCCCATTGGCCAGCTTGGAGAAGGCATTTCTCTCTTTGAATCCCTTCACCAAGCCAGACTGTGGAGGGAGGCAGTTGCTTTCTTTCCACCTTCCTTCCTTCTCCCTCCCTCCCTTCCCGTCCTGTGGCACTCAAACATTTGATGTTCATGCCTTGCGGCTCTCAGACATCTGATGCTCATGTCTTGTGGCTCTCAGACATCTGATGCTCATGTCTTGCAGCTCTCAGACATCTGATGCTCATGTCTTGCAGCTCTCAGACATCTGATGTTCATGTCTTGCGGCTCTCAGACATC